>NC_065449.1:5596852-5898803 GCF_917563875.1 Diabrotica virgifera virgifera | reverse complement strand
AATTTAATTGTTGCTAAACTCTTCATTCAATTTCCATCGGCTTCTGGAATTATAATCTATACGAAAAGGGCTTTTACATTACCAAGTTATTTAATTATTGATTAACAAATACTTATCTAAAATTTTAGTTGAAAATTAAAGATTTTGTTGGAAACCCCCGCTTTTCCGGGGAAAGTTTTCGTCGAAGTGAATCGGGAAAAACACGTCTCTATGCATAATTTAATTGCGGTGAATTTTTATTTGGGTGTTTTTGGTGTAAAGTTAAAATCTTTGGAGTTATAGAGCAAAAATTGAAAAAAAAAACACGATTTTCGGGCGCCATTTTGTTTATAAAAAAAGTAGCACACTATCTGCGGACTTTGCATACCTATATTATTAATACATACAATAATAAGATTCGATTCCAGCAATAAAATTGCTGGTAAATAACTTTTCCTTGTATTTTGCTAATTAGCCCAGAGTATTGGTATAAAGCATGAAACACTTAAACCAAAAATATCCCATACCTACCTATAATAATCTCGGTGCTTTTTCTGATCTCTATCACTTTTTTCAGATCGAGTGTGTTCCTTTCTTACCCCATTATCCCTTCGTGATCTATCCCTGTCATGATATTCATATCTATTCCTTTCCCTGTCTCGACTTTGCCTTCTAGATTCACTTCTTGAAACTGATCTGGATCGTGACCTATGCCGTCTGTCTCTACCACTTTTTTTGGCTCTATTTTTATCTTCTCGTATTGAAACTTGATTAGTATCCGAACTCTTATGGGAACTATTTTCTTTATTCGTATACCTAGTTGGTGTTCTTGATTTATCTCTTCTATTTCTATCTCGACTATGAGTTGAGTTTGAAAATGATTGATTTTGATTATTTCTTTTTGGTGATTTTCGTCGGGTTTTGTAGTTTCCTAAAATAAATACTAAATTTAAAAACAACATCGTATATATTCTATAATAATATTACTGAAACTTATATATCAAATATAACCCTATTTGAATCCCTATGGTCTTAATAAAATAGAGTTGAAGCAGGCTAGAGGAAAAAATAAAGTGGCAAGAATTTAACAATTAAACTTGACTAAATATACGAATATTTTAAAAGATCTCACTTTATTTATGATTTTTGTCGTGGAATAATGAAGTTTAAGACTTGTTTTATCAAATTATGCAAGACAATTATTGTTTTATTAAACTATTTTTTTTTTATTAAAACAATCACAAAAAAATATCTATCTATAGGGTTGCCATAATTTATGTCATAATTTATTATAAGTCAAAGGACAAAAACATATTATCCTTGCATTTTGACACCCCCAAAGTTAGTATTAGTATTATCAGCGCAAATGCAAACTACTTTTGAATCCATAGAGTACCTACTTTTTAATACATTTTAAAACATGTTCTACTAAAAGATCAGATGTTTCACCCGGAAGTTACTCAAAAAATAAAAGTTTCACGTTGACACCTTCATTTTGCTTAAAATAACGAACACGTACCGGAGTCAGTTTGATTTCGTTTCTGTTTGAACTATCAATAATTGTAACCGTAATAAAATTTGCATCTTTGAGATATGCGAGTAATCTGTTGTTTTTTAAATATTTTTTTTTTTTAGTAAAGAAAAAAATCCGGACATTTCTCATATCCGGACATGTCTTTCAAATCCGGACTGTCCGGACGAAAAATCCGAACGTATGGTAACCCTACTAGTCCAGAAAGCCACTGCGCATCCGCTAGGAAAAATATTCCGATCCGGATTTTTTGCACAATCTTACTCAAAAAGGACCCCTTTTAACAAATTTGCATGTTGCCAGGACCAAAAGTGGGTCAAAAATTTTTTCAAGGTTTTTTTTTTGTTTTTTTCCTAAAATTATTTTTTTTTTGCATGGAACACAGTTTTTTTAGGTTTTTTGGATCATTCCAAATAGAAAAGGTATTTAGTAACATTTCTCTGAGTTTATAGTTTTTGACATTACAAGCGATTAAAAATTGCGAAATCGGCCATTTTTAACCCTCAAAAACTATGTGAAAAACTGAAAATTTGAATGTTGCCAAGGTAGGTAGATATTCTTTAAACATCAATTGATGAAATCCCGAAGAGTTTTTTGCAATACAATATTCAGAACTCCTTTGTTTTTTAATTGCTAATCAAGCGAGCGCGACACTATTTTCCACCGGCAGTATGGTGCAAATGAAAGGAATAAATGCGTTATTTCGTAAACCGGCGACTTTAAGGAAAAATCCCGAAACAGGTCGATTTTTATTTTTAAGTTATGATATTGTGGCATATATGGTATACTAGTGACATCATCCATCTGGGCGTGATGACGTAATCGATGATATTTTTAAATGAGAATAGGGGTCGTGTGCTAGCTCATTTGAAAGGTTCTTCAATTCTCTATTCAGTAATATAAACATTTATATAATTATTTATACAGGGTGTCCTTCTACTTATTTTTTTGTCAAATAATTTAATTTAATAAAAACATTTTGGACACCCTGTATAAATAATTATATAAATGTTTACATTACTGAATAGAGAATTGAAGAACCTTTTAAATGAGCTACCACGCGACCCTTATTCTCATTTAAAAAAATCATCGATTACGTAATCACGCCCAGACGGATGACGTCACTAGTATCCCATATATGCCACAATATCATAACTTAAAAATAAAAATCGACTTTTTTCGGGTTTTTCCCTTAAAGTCGCCGGTTTACGAAATAACGAATTTATTCCTTTCATTTGCACCATACTGTATACACATGCAACGGTAGAAAATAGTGTCGCGCACGCGTGATTAGAAATTAAAAAGCAAAGGAGTTTTGAATACTGTATTGCAAAAAACTCTTCGGGATTTCATCAATCGATGTTTAAAGAATATTTACCTACCTTGGCAACATTCAAATTTCAAGTTTTTCACATAGTTTTTGAAGGTTAAAAATGACAGATTTCGCACTTTTTCAATTTTTAATCGCTTATATGTCAAAAACTATAAACTTTAGAGAAAAGTCACTAAAGGCCTTTTCTGTTCGGAATGATCCAAAAAAAGGTCGGTCTTGACGGTCCAGTTAGCTGGGGCTCAGTCGATCGACAAGTTTAGTGGATTTGCGATTTGCGGTCGCTGGTTCGAGCCTCAGCTAGGTCATGAAATTTATAAAAGGCCAACGCCGTAGTATAAAACTCAATAGAGTCTACGGCTTGGTCTGGAATAAACTGGCGTCTGATCGGCCTATGGAGGAGCGGTACGGGAAGGGATAAGGGCTTCCGGCTTGGTGATACTCCTCCATAGATCCCTACCGAAGGGCGTTGACGCCTAAGAACGGTGTATACATACATGATCCAAAAAACCTAAAAAAACTTTGTTCCATGCAAAATAATAATTTTAGGAAAAAAACAAAAAAATGTTTAAAAAATTTTTGACCCACTTTTGGTCCTGGCAACATGCCAATTTGTTAAAAGGGGTCCTTTTTGAGTAAGATTGTGCAAAAAATCCGAATCGGAATATTTTTCCTAGCGGATCCGCAGTGGCTTTCTGGACTAACCATCTATCTTTCTGCCTATTAGATACCTAGCTTCCAACATTGTTGCCATTATTTTTAGTATTTTACACTAGAGTAGTCGAGAGGAAGGAAAGATTTTCTAGGGTAATCCTGTGCTGACTATAACTTTACTAGTTACATACATATTGCTTTTTTATAACAGATTTTATAACAACTGTAGTATAATAATGTTCTAAAGAAACTTTAGCTGAAAAAACTTATTACCTTTTCCTATATCATTATTAGATTTGTTTGTAGACCTTCCATTGTCATCAAAATGAGCTACCCCTCTTCCTTTACCAAGCCACTTAACTTTCGATACACTCTGGCTGAAATCTACATGTATCCTTCTATCATCAATAAGTATATTATCCATTTTAAAATACGCATCTTCACATGATTTCCTTTCAGCAAATTCGATAAATGCATACTGCAAAGAATCTCCAGTTTTTCTGTCTCTGATAACTTCACAAGAAACAATTTTACCAAATCTATTAAATATTATTTCTAGATCATCATCACTAGTTACAGGATTTAGTTTACACACAAATAATACGTTTTCTGGAGGAGCCATATCTGCATCTGGTAAATCCCCTACCATTTCTAAGATTGTAGCTCTAGCTTTAGCCTCTCTTTCTGCTTGCTCTTCAGCAATTTGTTGAACTGTCTTGCCTTCTGTTTCATCGATCTCTTCATCGGGAGCTATTCTACCGCCTTGAAGACGTTCAGCACTAGGTGATGGTGATCTGGATGGTACTACAAGTCTCTTTGGGTCTGGGAAAGGATCACTTAGAATAACTGTGTGAGTGATCCTTACATCTTGATAAGGGCAATCATCATTATCACAAATAACCTCATTGATTTCTTCTAAAACACTCATTCCTTCAACTACTTCTCCAAAGACACAATGTTTCTGATCAAGATATATTAAGTCTTCGCCCAAAGTGAAGAAAAACTGGGATCCAATCATGTGATCTTCATTTCCAACAAAAGAAATAAGTCCCATCTTTGTATGTTTAATTCTTGGTTCATCTTCAGCTTCAAAATATCTGTAAAAGAGAATCAAATGAAAGGCTCTAAAAATATTTTTAGCACACACATTCAATGTGGTAAAATATTTTTATACTGCAAAAAATTGTTGTTTTTTGAAAGAAATAGAACATGATATCTATGGTGTGCAAAATAAAATAGGATGCTTTATAAGAGGTCAAAGAATGGAACCAAAACACATAGAAAATGATATATGGATTGCTTATCTAAAAAAGCTCTATGCAGGGGAAGAACAAATGACACTAGAATCGGACACACCAGAAATTAGCACAAATGAAGACGTTAAGTAAAATAATTACACAGGAAGTTCGAAACACACTTGAAAAGCTGCAGATAAAGACAGAATAACAAACAAATTACTCAAATATGTTGGAGCAACAATAAAGATTCGAATATTTTTTTATTAAATTTCATACATAGACAAATATTTCTAGCATGGGTTGCCTATCAAAATTGTGTCATAGCTATCCTTAAGGGGGGGCCAACAATATTCCAAACACATTTTTTTTAAAGTATGGTAGAATTATTTTATTTTTAAATTAAATAGGCATATTCAGTACAATTCATAGATTACTCAAGGAAAAATACTGAAAAATAAGCCAACAGTGGCAAATTTTTAAAAGAGACCTCAAAATAGAATAAATTTTGCGGTGGACATCAGAACTCATCATTGAATCATGGTAAACAAAAAATTCAAATAGATTTTTATTAGCTTATGAGTTTCTCGAGGTAAAGCTGTCAAGTTTTTTTAGTTATATCTAATTTTGACTTTTTGATACCACTCAGAAGTCAAAATTACGATTTTTTTTTGAAGTTATACCTCTTTAGGCACGAGGGTGAATTTTTACATTCCCTGGCGCATGCGCACACCAACAGTATATTAGTCAATTATCGTTATGACAGTATATTTAGTCGCTCAAACGTTATGCGGGATCGTATTGGGTGTTAAAATCATCTGTCAATAATTGTTGGAGATTATGGATCAACAAATGTTGTGTATATTAGTTTTTATTGTTGTGATGGCAGAGAAAAAAGCAAGTTTATAATTGTAGTGACTTTTTAAATAATTTTTAAAAGCGATAGGTACGTAATAATTGTAAATGTTTCAGTACCCTAATAAAAATTACATAGGTACCTACCTATTTGGAAAATTTAAAATGAACCTATCAAAATAGCATGTAATGCTTTGATTTACATAATTTGATTACCATCAAAATTTCTGTCAATATTCACCTAATATATTGTTTATGTTTTGTTGTATTTTAATATTTCAATATTCTACAAAAATCAAAATAATTTGGTTAAATTCAGAACTGTCAAAAGTTTAAACCTTTTAGTTCGTCGATTTTCCCACATGATGCAGGTGTCTCCGTGGGTAGAAGTGTAAAATATATGAATTCCAATACTAACTGCGCAAATATAAACTGGTTCGAACCCCAATAGAAACATTTATTTTTTTGTTTTTTTTTATACATTTTATGATTTAAGTATATTTATTATATCATTTTTTTTTTCAGAAAATACGTATTTAGTTAAAAAATTTTCCGACAATTAGGTATTGTTCAGAAATTATTTGTGGCATTTTTCAATGTGTTTGTGTGTGTTTTATTCTTTTATTTTTTTAATTTTTGGTACTGTTTTAATAAAAAATTTTGAAAATTAGTAAGTATTAAAACTAGTTTAATATTTAAAAAAATATAAATAAACTGTTTAAAGTATATTAATTTCGTTGAAATCATATAATAGAAGTATAACTTCTTACGTGTGTACAAAGTACACACACATTCTTTTTTTGTAAAAAAGGGTGAACATGAACATATTTATTATTGTTAAACAAAAAATAAGCATACAACAAAAAATATCTCAACAGCTTTACCTCAAGGAATGTCTAAAGAAAATATATACAAAATTCCAGGTGGGTCAGTCAAGTAGTTTTTGAGCTACAATGTCTACAGCCTTTGAAAAAAGGAGTTTTGAGGAAAACGAGTTTAAAGTATTGTCAACTTTTATTCTCAATTTCTTTTTTGTCTTTCAAATCAAAAAAGATGCACGCCGGAATATCTTTTTGAATCGCGGAGTAATTTACATAAGAAAATAAAAACAGCTGTTGACCATTGTTCACTACGTTCAAGCGTGCTGGCGCTAACCTTCTGCAAATCAAATCGCAGCTAGGGCTATTTAACACTATCTCCTTACCTTCGACTCGTTTTATAGCAAGTTCGTGCCAACGCGCTTGAGCGTAGTGAGAAACGGTCAACAGCTGTTATTATTTTATTTTATAAATTACTCCGCGATTTAAAAACATATTTCGGTGTGCATCACTTTACCATTTGACAGACAAAAAAGAAATTGAAAATTAAAGTTGACAATACTTTAAACGCATTTTTCTCAAAAATGCTTTTTTTCAGGCTGTAGACATTGTAACTCAAAAACTACTTGACCAACTCACCTGGAATTTTGTATATATTTTCTTTAGACATTCCTTGAAGTAACGCTGTCAAGATATTTTTGTTTTATGCTTATTTTTTGTTTAACAATAATAAATATGTTTTCACCCTTTTTTGCAAAAAAATTCTTTGTTTAGATTTCTGAGTGATATCAAAAAGTCAAAATTAGATAAAACTAAAAAAACTTGACAGCGTTACCTCGAGAAGCTCATAAGCTAATAAAATCTTTTTGAATTTTTTGTTTACCATGATTCGATGATGAGTTCTGATGTCCACCGCAACATTCATTATATTATTTTGAGGTGTCTTTTAAAAATTTGCCACTGTTGGCTTATTTTTCAGTATTTTTCCTTGAATTTTTTCTTGAGTAATTTATGAATTGTACTGAATATGCCTATTTAATTTAAAAATAAAATATTTCTACCATACTTTAAAAAAAAATGTGTTTGGAATATTGATTTCAACCCCTTCGGCCCCCCCTTAAGGATAGCTATGACACGATTTTGATAGGCAACCCATGCTAGAAATATTTGTCTATGTATGAAATTTAATAAAAAAAAATGTTTCATCCGGCAAGCAGATGGGTACATTTTGACCTCCTATTCGGATCTCGTACTAACATTAATAAAAAAATTATAAAATACCAGAAGAATGGAGAACAAGTGAACTAACTCTACTATTAAAAAAAATAAAAAAAACAGCCAGAAAACTGCAGAGGTATAAATTTGTTAAATACTACCCTAAAACTTACAACTAAAATTTTACAACAACTAATGAATCAGAGGATAAATAGAGCCAATGAACAACAGAGTTTTCGTACTGGAAGATCATGTACATATGCAATTATAAAGCAAATTACTGAGAAATCACCAAAGTATAATAGATATCTGTGTCCCATTGAGTTGAGGAAAGCATTTGACAGAGTAAGACTCAATTCACCTTCTGCATAACAGAGAAGTGCCCCTAAATATCATAAAAAATATTGAAAACATCTACCCAAACAACAAAATGGAAGTCAGAATAGATGGATAACTTACAAAGCCTATAGCCATGGACAGTGAATATGACAGGAAGACTCATTGAGCCCTATGCTCTTCAATTTAATCATGGATGAAATCGTCAAATATGTCAACAAAGAAAGGGGATACAGAATGGGAAATAAAGAAGTAAAAATTCTGATATATGATTTTTGCAAAAAAAAACTTGTTTGATAACTTCAGTAATAATAGTTGACTATCCCTCCCACTTAACCTTCCGATGACCAACCTTTTTTTGTTACACGGATGACCAAGGGGGGGAAATGACCCCAGGTCAAAAATGACAATTAACAAAACAATAGTTTTCTTTTTTTATTTTAAATTTTTTTTTGGCATGGACTTTATGTCATTCAGCCAGTCACAACATGAGTATTAGTGTGATGTGTAGTGTGTATGTTGAGTAAGTGTCTTGTTACTTTGCAAAGTCGACGTCATTAGCGTAAAACTACTTGTAATTACACATAATAGACGCTATTTTACTAAACATCAACTTCAGAATATATTTTTTATTCGTAAAATATACGGAATTTTTTTATTTCAAAATTTGAGGATATCTAGAATGATATTAAAGTCAAATAAAAAAATAATGAGTTAAAAATTAAAAATACTTTTGAATTTATTAAAAAAAAACATACGCTGGGGTCACAATTTCCCCCGCTTGGTCATCCGAAGGTTAAAGGGGACGGAAATATTAATAAAAAAATTAAAATATTCAAAAATTATTAAAAAAATCTTTTTTTTTTCTTCTTTTCTGGCTTATACAGGGTGTCCAGAAACTCTACCGACAAACGAAGACAGGAGATTCCTCAGATAATTTTAAGAGAATTTAACCAAATTCACCTAGTCTAAAAATGTTTCCTAGGGAGCTAGAGCTCTTTGAAGATGGCGTTTTGTAATTAGTTTTTCTTAAATATCTCCAGAACGCTTCTAGTTAGAAAAACGAAAATTGGTTAACATATTTATCTTCTAGAGATAAATCGATTTCATCCATTGTGAATTTCTAGTACCAGTCATAGGCATCCTTTTTGGGTGGGGCAACGGTTATTTTATCGCATAACTTTTTTGTCTTTAAGTTTTAAGCATTTTTGATACTGGATTATTAAATTATAATGTATTATAGCACTAAAAGGTACTCTTGTTTTAAGTCGGTAGGATACACCGTTTTCTAGAAAAATCGACTTGAAAATTTTTTGTTTCCTAATGTTGAAAAAAAATTGGAAAAAATTTTCAAACAAAAACGGTGTATTTTACCAACTTAAAGCAAGAGTACCTTTTAGTACTAGAATACCTTATAATTTAATAATTTAGTGTCAAAAATTCTTAAAAATTAAAGACAAAAAAGTTATGCGATAAAATAACCGTTGACCTACCCAAAACGGACGCATATGACCGGTACTAGAACTTCGCCATTATTGAAATCGATTCATCTCTGGAATATAAAGAAACATACCAGTTTTCGTTTTTCTAAATAGTTTTTTTTTAATTTTTTTTTTATATTCAAAAAACGAAAAATTTTCAAATCGATTTTTCTAGAAAACTGTGTGTCCTACCGACTTAAAACAAGAGTACATTTTAGTACTAAAATACATCACAATTTAATAATCCAGTATCAAAAATGCTTAAAACTTAAAGACAAAAAAGTAATGCGATAAAATAACCGTTGTCCCACCCAAAAAGGATGCCTATGACTGGTACTAGAAATTCACAATGGATGAAATCGATTTATCTCTAGAAGATAAATATGTGTACCAATTTTCGATTTTCTAAATAGAAGCGTTCTGGAGATATTTAAAAAAACTAATTACAAGACGCCATCTTCAAAGAGCTCTAGCTCCCTTAGGAAACATTTTCGGACTAGATGAATTTGGTTAAATTGTCTTAAAATTATCTGAGGAATCTCCTGTCTTCGTTTGTCGGTAGAGTTTCTGGACACCCTGTATCTTTAAAATGATTTATTTTCTATGAGATACAATTCGCTGCCTAAGAATTACAAGGTTGTAGGTATGGTTACAAGGAAACTGAGAAAAATAACTTTGAATATTTTGACCCTTAGATTTCATATAAAACAAAGTATATTTGCTTTTGCTTTAAATGTAATAGTTAAAAGTCATCTACAAGAGCACATTAAAAAAACGAAGAAAAAATATTTAATTTTTCCCATATTTTTATTGAGAAAATTAAATAACATAGAACTTTGCAACTCTAACAAAAAATGCAAAAACATGGAACATAAGTCTTTGTAACATTATCTTCTGATCAGCAGTTTTACTGTTTATGTTTAGACATGTTGGAAAACATGTGAACATAAAAGTATCTGTTTACTTCTGGCATCCACCTATACATAGATTTCAGAGCTTCCACTTTGTTTTGTGCCAAGGTAATTTAATATCATTTTTGTTTGTTTATATGAGTATTTCGTCATTTTCGGCAGTATGTCTCCTCTCAGTTCGTTGTCTTAAATTGATGATTTTGTATTCACACTTTGAAAATGATACTGCAGTATAATTCAGTTTTGATGAATAGGTTGAAAAATCCAGAAAATCTTGCTCTTTCAATTGAAGTATAGTGTAAGGCTTTCTTGTGTTTACTTTCAAAAGGACTCTTACTAACGAAAGTGGAGAAAAGGATTCAGATTTTTTCAAACTGTGTTCAATTGCACTGTAAACTGAATCAACCTCTTGTATGAAGGAATGTCCAGGTACTGAAAACTTTATTTGAATTTTCTTTAAGTTCGTGTTAGTTTTTAAAATATGTACAATTGCAAAACTCATAAATTTATTGCGATTTTTCGGAACGCAACTATCGCTCCACAAAGTCAAATCCTCCAATAATAGATAGTCTTCTACAACCCTTTTCAGGATTCTGTATACAGCACTGGCAATATCATTCCCAGCCCGACCATGCATTGCCTCTGACCATATCACGCAATAAAGAGTCCAGTTTATGGAAAGGTTGGCTGTCATGTTATATATATTTAGCTTACTTTTATAAAAGAAATTTTTGACGTCTCGTTTTGGACATGTCAATACATTAAGTCAAAACACAGTACTGCCTTACCATTTTCAATATCCGTCTTTTTATCTTCTCTCATTAAAAGTGCAAGTATTTTTCATATTCCTTTTTCTTTTCTCCATTAAGGGTGTTTTCTTTATTCATGGAGTCTATTTCAGCACATAGGTCACACAGATATTTTGGAGGTTTATTAAATGAATAATAATTGAATTCAGTTCAAAACATTTTGCGATAAACATTAATTTTTACTGGAGTCAAGTCTTTCTCCTTTATGAAATCCTCGTACATAGGACCATGTTATACTGAGTTTGGAAAGTTCACTAAAATTTTGCGAAAAACATAGTCCTATGTTTATGTTTAACATAGGACTATGTTGCGCTTTTTACATATTTTCACAACATACACCAATGACTTTCGATTAATTTTAGAGCATTGCATGAATATATTTTAGATTCACAAAGTTCTATGGGTGCCTTATGATACATAGAACATTGTTATATTAAAATTGCTGATTTTTTAATTTTGTTACATACACCTTTGTAATACTTAGGCAGCGAATTGTCTACCAAACAAAGTCTATCATAATACACTAAACTGCAGAGATTACGATGGACAGGGCTTGTGGTTTGCACGCATGAGGATAGAATCCTCAGGGAATTGTTAAATGCAAGAATACAAGGAAAAAGACCTGTTGGAAGACCAAAAAAGAGATGGGAAGACAAAGAAGAGGAGGATGCCTAAAAATGCATTTATGGAAAACAACAGCAGTAAATCGAGATTACTGGAGAAGCTTGCTGAAGGAGGCCAAGGTCCGGTTTGGGCTGTAGTGCCATTGGATGGGTGGAAAAAAATTATTTACAGCTGAAATAAAACAGAAAAATCAAGATGTTAAATGTGTAGTTTCATATCTAATTGTGATCATTCTCATACTCACAACTTTGATTAATAAATTTAAACTTTATACTTAACTCAAAAATTGAATGCTTTGCTGGAACAACGTTGTAAACGCCATATGAGATTTTGTCGACACCTTGAGGAAAACACTTTATAATTGATCATATTCAAAAAAGGAATCTTTTATTAGCATAATATTATAGACTAAAGGATGCATAAAGTAAAGTCTCATAATATTCACCACAGTCGGCAGTACATTATTTTGTTCATGCGGTACGTTTTTCTATGGAGCACCCACATTTGAAACTATTGGAGGTTACAATGTTGTTCCAGCATAGCATTCAATTGACTAGTCTGCTGATTGTTCTCGGTACTTATATACTGTGGTCTGGAATTGTGTTTTTCTTCCTGAAATATTTCATCTGCAATTGTAGCAGACCTTATCAAATGCATGCAACAACAGTGGTAATCTGCTGTATCTTCATGCTCACATGAGTAAGACACAAAGGATTCCAACCTCTGTACATCATCTTCGATAATGTCTACTACAGTTGGAGATGAAGCAACAGAAAGAATCCATTCCAGACAATATGCTATAACCACCAAAAGAAAGTAGCCTATACTAAAGACATATTATAATAGCTAGACTGAGCTCCGCTATCTAAAACTATTCAATGATTGTGAAAAAGAAAACTGAGGCTATTAGGTGGGAAGTCTCTTTAGGAGGAGTATTTGATAAACTCTCCTACCTCATCAGAGTTTGTAAAATCGGGACAGTGGGAAAGTGACACCGTCAATAAACCCAACATCATTGGATAAACCCCGGCGATTAGAAAGAGACTTCTGACCTAAGAGCCTCAGTTTTCTGTCGCAATAGTCAGATAGTTTTAGATGTCAGCGCGCAGTCTAGGTGGTATATGTTAATGGCCTATACTTCTTCATAGAATAGGAAAGAATAGAATAACAACAGAGTTTTATATCATTTACCTTTTATTTGGGCCATCTAGTAGTCCATACATAGAGGATCCACCACTTCTAGACCCAGTGGGATCACCAGTTTGAGCTATAAATCCACGACTTATAGTATGGAATAAGTTATAATTGTAATACTTCAACTTGCATAGCTTCAGAAAATTCAGGCAGGCTCTGGGCCTATCATTCAGGTACAGATCGACTGTAATATCTCCCAAAGTTGTTTCAATTACAACGGACATCTTGTTGATTTTATGATTCTTTAATCACAAATAAATTAAATTACATTAATGAATGTATTTTCATATTGTACTAAAAATAAAAATAAACACGTCCGACGTCCGACAACATAACATAACCTTATGTATTCTTCTTCTTTTTTCACTTATATGGCTTGCTTGCACTTCTCCATAGATTTATAATACTTTAGTATTATCATAGCCACCTTTACTTAACAAGCCATGAAGAGAAAAAGGCAACATCGCAATTGATGACGTGCGTAGTCCGACTTTCGGACTACCGCTTTTGAAAACACAATTTTAAAGTAGAAATTCTGGTAAAATTTATAGTATTTTTTGAGTCGAACAAGAAAATATTATTGATTAGAAGTTTGTACAAAATAAAATTAAAAGTACTTCCTTGTAAGTAACGTTTATTATACAAAAAAAAAACCAATAACAAGAATATACATGGGATTAATTTTTTTCGAATCCTAAGAAAACTAATGAGTATTTTTCAAAAATTTAAACGCAGAATGAAAGATTACGTTAGGACCGAGGGCCGAAAGTCCCTGAAAACTTCTATGTTTATTTTAATAAGTTACAGGGGCGAAAAATTAAGAAAATTTAGTGTGATTTTTAGTTTCAAATATGTCATTCAAAAACAACTTTTCATTCATTCTAAGGGACTTTCGGCTCTCGGTAATAAAGTAATCTTTCATTCAGCGTTTAAATTTTTCAAAAATACTTATTAGTTTTCTCAGGATTTAAAATACACTGAAAATTTTGACAGGCGTCAAAATTTTGCATTTTGTTCCTTTCCCTTTAAAGTTTTTCGCTATTATTTAGAAACACCCTGAATTGATAAAGAACAAAAATCTAGTTGTTAAAGTAGCTAACTTTTTTTTATTATCCAACATAAACGAAATAATAAAAAAAAAACAGAATTTAAGAGGAAACAGTAGCGATCAACAGGTAGCCAAAACGCGTTCAAAGATTGCGGCTGTAATTTTGAATATTTTTTCGAGATATTTGGCACACGTATTCGTAATATAATAAAGAATGGCGGTACAGAGCCCAATTTGAAAAATATATTAATATGTGGAAATTACTCTGTAATTAAATACAATATTAAAAAAACGAGCCTGTACCGCCATTAAGAAGAACAAAAAAATACACTTTCTTCAAATAAACTTTTTTATCCGATGCCTAGATTTTGTGTCATTTTGGAACTATTAAAATTTTTTATTTCATTAGTAGTTCCAAAATGACACAAAATCTAGTCATCGGATAAAAAACTTTATTTGAAGAAAGTGTATTTTTTTGTTCTTCTTAATGGCGGTACAGGCTCGTTTTTTTAATATTTTATTTAATTACAGAGTAATTTCCACATATTAATATATTTTTCAAATTGGGCTCTGTACCGCCATTCTTTATTACATCACGAATACGTGTGCCAAATATCTCGAAAAAATATTCAAAATTACAGCCGCAATCTTGGAACGCGTTTTGGCTACCTGTTGATCGCTACTGTATCACCTTAAGAAAACCAGAGTCTATAGTTGGGTTTTAATATATTATTATTATTATACAAAAAAAAAACCGATAACAAGAATATGTGTAAAATACTTTATTTTAAATAAATAATATCTTATTTTAAATTATATACAAATATCGCTAGAAATAACTATAACAACAATTTCTCACATGGTTTGATGTGAAGTGTTGGGGTTTAGAATTAACTGCTTAGCAACAATATTATTACAGCGTTTGTTAAAGAATCAGGCTATAACATATTAAAAAAATCACTTGAATCGGCCAACAGGTTTAGTAAATATAAGACATCAAAAATGACAATAATTTTAAGTGGACGCATTTCTATATGCACGTAAGTTTATATAAAAATATATTATACTATAAAATATAGTATATAAAAATATATTATATTGAACTAAAATCATCTTAATACATACCTTTTAATATTCTTTATAATTTGGAGCACGAAATATTGTAAAATGTTTGAGTTTTTCTGTAAATACAGTGAATATTATTTAAAAACATTTAAAAATAAATGAGAACTGTCAGAATTAACCGGTCTACGCTTAGATGTTGCCAAGTTTCAACTTCATGGCTTGTAAAGTAAAGGTGGCTATGGTATTATATATCTATGCACTTCTCACTCAACACGAGTGAATTTGACAGCACATTTCCGCCAGTGGCGAATCTAGACTTTTGCCTATGGGGTGGAATTGAATTGAAATATATATCGCTAATGGTAGGGGAGAGGGGAGCAAAGTATGCTAAATTTGCAGTCACTCGAGTGTTATGGGAACCTATTGAGTTGTGATTATTAGGTCCTAAAACCAAAAAAAGCTAAGTAAAATTTTCCATTTTAGTGGGGACTTTCCATTTTTTAATTTAATTTTCCATTTCCAACAATCGTTTTTTCCGATTATAACGCCATCTATCCATAATTCGAAAAAATGTCACGAATAACAGTTGCTTATTTTTACGTAAAGAATCCAAATCTGCAATAAAAATTTGGGGGCCCCATTTAAGATTTTAAAGTAACCCCCACCCCACCACCGTGGGGGGTCGTGTTTGGTACCATTCGATAGATTTTTCAAAAACATTTTGAAAGTGTATTTTGCAGTTTTTCGATCTGATGTTCATTTTGCAAAGTATCGCGGGGTTTGTATTTAAAATTTTAAATTTACCCCCCACCCCTCTCCGTGGGGGTCATGTTTGGTACCATTCGATAGATTTTTGAAAAATATTGAAGACGTATTTTTTAGTTTTTCGATCTAATGTTCATTTCGCGAAATATTCGCTTTTTTGTGAAACTTTTTGACTCGCCCATTTCCCTACGCCCCGTTCAAATCGTCAGATTGTTTAAATATACACTCTTTTGCATGTATGTACTTAACTTACCTTATCTTAATCTGACAATTTCGAGTATTTTTAAGGATAGATTTTTTTTCGGGCCCCCCTTAACGAACTTCCCTACCAATAGATGGTAGAGGTACATCTGAAGGGTACCAGATATCTCCCCATATGATAATCTGACGCGTTCGAGTAACTGCAAAAATCCCCCCTTGGGCTCTCCTACCATAATGGTCCTCACAGACCTCACCCGACCGAAGGTGTAATTTTTTTAAATAACTTTATATGCTCAATCTGTATACGCTTGATAGAAAGTTACCTCTGTAGTTCCCTTAAATTTAGTAAGGTATGTTTACCTCATACATTTAGCGTATAGTTCCAAGCTGCACACACATACAACAAAGTAAATCCCAGCCCAGGGAACATGAGACTCCCGGGAGTGAGTTACGATCTTCTTCTTCAGCCTGTTTAATAACATCCACCCCTGGATAAAGGCCTCCCCATGAGTTCTCCGTTCTTCTCTGTTTTGGGCTATCTGATGCCAGTTTCTCCCCATTTTTGCTTTGATGTCGTCTAGTCATCGTTTTTGCGGTCTTCCTCTACTACGACTGTGCTCGCGTGATCTCCAATATACAATGTTTCTCGTCCACCTTTCGATGTTTTGTCGTGCCACGTGTCCTACTCAGTTCCATTTCATTTGCGCAATTCTTCCAATTACATCTTCCACCTTCGTCCTGCTTCGCACGTCCTCATTTCGTATATGTTCCTGTTGTAAAAACAACAGTTAAATTAATTCGCATTTTTGTAAATCTGTTTGGACAATCTGTATTGTGTTTGAAAGATTTAATTCTCTGAAAACTTGAGTGTTAGCGTTGTGTTAGTTTGATAAAACGGACATTTTGCTATTTATCGTCTTCGGGGTAAAAGGCATGTCGCTTTGCCAAAGAAGAATAAACATGTGTGTGGTCCTTTTTCAGACAGAAAAGTGTAAACTAAGATATTAATGCAGTGATTTGAATAGAATCACTGCGTTAATATCTTAGTCTCTCGCCAGCCTCTTTGCGAGGTGTTAGTGAATTTCGCCATGAAAATACGTTCTCCGCAATAATTAGACTAAATACTCTTACTCTCTCTCTCTCTGTCTCTTTCGCTATTAAGACAATAATTTATCGTTAATTCAGCATATTTGTTAAACTCGTTGTTGTTAATAAATGTTTCGTTCGCTTAACACCTTTATTTCTAGTTTGCACAATCTTTTATATCGTGTTTATTCTTCTTCTTCTTCAGCCTTCAGTAATCCAACTTTGGACATAGGCCTCCCCAATTCAATCCAATGTTGTCTATTTTGCACCACCTGTTTCCAGTCGTGTCCTCCAAACTTCTTTTGTGTCATCGGCCCATCTCATTTGTGGCCTTCCTCTACTTCTTCTTCCTAACCACGGTTTCCATTATTGTATTTCGTGTTTATTAGTAACTACAAAACCCGACCAAATAAATTCTCAGAACCATTCGCCCTAAAAGTTCATTAGTTTGTTAATATCGAAGGACATTCTCTGCTTGGGACAAACGGGTGTGGTCCTAAAATATTCACCTATGTCCAATTAGGCAAAAGCTAATATATTAATAATAACCCTTTTTGCCACGGTGGGGTGAGTTTCAATAACAACTCGCACCAGTTCCCTCAGAGATACTCCTAACATAGCACGTTCGATCGCCCTCTGTGTCGTTCTCAATCTACTGGCTGATACCTCCGTAAGTGCCATGGTCTCCATTCCATTCCACTGGTAGAATACTTCTTCTTCTTATACTTGTTGTAGTTCTGACGATCTGTTAATTCCGACGTTGGAGTATTTCTCGAGAGGTAGACTGCCAGCTATCTCTCCATTTTTTTGGTAGTCTATCCGCTGGACGCTTTCCAGCTGGTTTTCCTCCTAGCGCCATTTTTTGGTAGTCTGTGCTCCTCCATTCTTTTTACATGACTGAACCATAGTCTCTTCGTCTTTGCCTACCCCATCTTACTACATATTGCACGCCACATTGTTCCCTGATGATGTTGTTTCGTATTCTATCCCTTCTTATCTTCCCTGCTATTGCTCTTAGTGTCTTCATTTCGGCTATTCGTAGTCGTAGCATACTTTTGGTTTTATTGGTGTCTTCTCTTGATTGAGTACCATAGGTCATAACAGGTCAGATGCAAGTTTTACAAATTCTAACTGTGCTGCATGATATTGGGTGGATTGAGTAGCTCAGTGTCGTGTTGACGGTCCCAAGCCCGGATAAAAGAGCGAGGGGCCTCCAGGTTAGGTTAGCCTGCCTGGAGGAAGACATATTTTGGCTCACAGAACCGAAACTGCCTCGGAACCAGGATGGTAGAATACAACTGTTGAATACCGCTTTTCTTTAGATTTATTCGTTTGTTTTTCAACACATCACTAAGTCTTCCTACTGCATCCCAAGTCATTCGGATTCTTCTAGTTATCTCTGCCGTTTGATTATGTTTGCATAGTTTGATCATGTGACTTAGGTATATATACTCTTCAACACTTTTATATCTTGATTTGTCATGACTTTTGCTCTATTTAAATTCAATTTTAAACATGTAGATTAGTTCTTCTGTATTGTTGCTAATGAGCACTATGTCATCGGAAAATCTTAGATGACTTAAAAATCTGCCATAAATTTTAATTCCACGTGAATGATCCAAAGAATCTACACTGATATCTCCACTGGTCTAAAAACGTTGATTTTTATAATTTGTTCAAATTTTTTGTTAATAAATGTAGCAAAACTCCGAAATTATGGCGTGTAGGTATAAGGAATATTACATAAAAAATAATGAGTATTTCTTAAGAACTTCAAAACGCAAAAATATACAGGGTGTCCCATTTGAAATACGAAATTTCGTTAGATTTCCAGAAAAACGGAAGATCTGACAACAATGAAAATACCACCATAATATCGGCCGCATCACAAGACCCTTACTCGCTATAAAACATAAAAATCGTGCAACCCTTTTCCGAGTTAACTGATAGGCGTTCCATACATAAAACTCACTCTGTATGTAACAAAAACCTCACTATTAGTTCAGCCGGACTTCCCCCTAAATAATCGTCCCTTCGTAGGGTGGGAAATGGAAAAATCGATTTATCAAGAATCTCTAGGCCCTAAAAAATTCAATGCAACAAGTAGCTGGGATAATTTTTAATAAAAATAGTTATTAGCGCTTTTTGTGTAGAATGAACTGTTCTCTCAGAAATAAAGCAAAGTACTAGACCAGGGCGCATCTGTAAAAATATTAGTACATTTGGATGTTGAGAGATGACTCAAATTTTTTTGCAGAAATTGCTTGAAAATAACTCATATAATAATAATTGAGTTGTCCTCCCACTCAAAAAGGTCCGGAACATTGTTTAAATAATCAAAATGTCAAATTCGATTTTTTTCTTCATTTTTTGATTATAACTTTAAAAATATTCACTTCCGAGAAAAGTTGTACTGACATAAAAGTTGCGAAATTAAATTTACTACAATATAGGATTGGTTACAATTTTTAAAAATTGTCACCCTTGTTGCAAAATAGCGATAATTGCGAAAAAAAACATAAAAAAACAAGTATTCGCATTTTACGTTTTTCATCCATTTATGCTAAACTCAGGACCTTCATATTTTAACCAAAAAAACTTTATGATATAATAAAACAATACTGTAAATTTCATAAAGATCTCTTCAATAGATTTTGCAAAATAAATTTTGCAATCCAGCTTTCGCGAAAAAAATTATTTTTTCAAAATGTTGCAGGACTGAAAATAAAGCAGATAGCAAGTTGAAAATTTTTTGATATAATAGAAGAGTACTGTACCTGCCATTTGCAATTTGCAAAATTAAAATCGGTTAATTACCACCGCGTCAGAATTTTTTTTAAATAAACATTAATTTTTGGTGCTACGCGCAGGACAGCGGATACGTTTGCTCTGATTGGGCATTCCAATGACCTTTGATAATGATTGATCAATTTTAATTTTTACTACATTTCGATATAAATAAATAAATTTGTTTATTGCAAAATAAAAACAGATACTCTGTCCTTTGAAATAACACTTTTTTTAACAAAAACTTTCTTTGTTCATATATTTTAACTAAGAGAATAAAAGTTTATTATTTTTAAACATACGCAATTGTTTAAACAATATTTCTTAAGCAATAATCAAATTAGTTTAATTTTTGTGGAATTAAAATATTAAAATACAACAAATTATAGAGTAAGAAAATAATATATTAGATAAAGATTGGAAGAAATTTATGTGGAAATCAACTTGTGTGAATTGAACACCGCTGTCCTGCGCGTAGCACCAAAAATTAATGTTTATTTAAAGCAATTCCTGACGCCGTGGTAGTTAACCGATTTTAATTTTGCAAATTGCAAATGAAAGGTAAAGTATTCTTCTATATGTAAAAAAAATTCAACTTGCTATCTGTTTTATTTTAAGTCCTGCAACATTTTGAAAAAATGAATTTTTTTTGCGAAAGCTGGATTTGCTAAATTTATTTTGCAAAATCTATTGAAACGATCTTAATGAAATTTACAGTACTGTATTATTATATCGTAAAGTTTTTCTGTGTAAAATATTAAGGTTCTAAGAGTAGTATAAATGGTTGAAAACCGTAAAATGCGAATACTTGTTTTTTTATGGTTTTTCGCAATTATTACTATTTTGCAACAAGGGTGACAATTTTTAAAATTTTTAACCAATCCTATATTGTAGGGATTGTAAAAAAATCGAATTTTTCCTTAATTTTTTGACATTTTGATTATTTAAACAATGTTCCGGACCTTTTTTAGTGGGAGGATAACTTAATTATTATTATATGAGTTAATTCCAACCAATTTCTGCAAAAAAATATGAGTCACCTCTCAACGTCCATCTCAAAAACGATGCGCCCTGGACTATACAGAAACTTTGCAAAGCAGTATGTATATATAGGGTGAGGCAGATAACTGGCCTATTAGAAATATCTCGAGAACTAAATGCAACAGAATCATGAAAATTAGATTGAAGCGGTTTTGAAGGATGATCTATTAAATGAAAATATTTTCATCTCTTTGCAACTTCCGGTTATACCGGACACTATAACTTCGTTTTTTAAATGGGACACCCTGTATATTTTTACATTTTTGGATTCTCTTCGATGTCTTCTTTCTTAGAATATAAGGTTTTGTAATATTATACAGGGTATTTTAAAAGATAATTACGTTTTTTTATTAATTTCGTAGCAACATTCACACCCTGTAGAATTGTAGTAGTTTGACATCTAAAACTCTACTTACGTTCAACTTATTTTTAATATACTCTACGATTGTTAAGAATCATTAGTATAGCTAAATTTTTAATTTTAGTATATAGGGTTGGTCGAAACTCGGAATGAGTATTTTCTGAGTTTTCTTAAATGGAACACCCTGTATTTTTGTATTGTAGTGAAATGATATTTTATAGTACTTTTTTATTTCTTAAGCATTCCCTATACCTAACTGCTTTAATTTGTGAGTTATTGGTGATTCAAGCTAAACATTAATTGCAACAAAAAATACGTAAAATTTTATTAGGTTGGCCGTGAAAATACTCAATCCCAGATAATTTTTCACAAATAAATACATATTAATCCAGACTGGTCCTTAAAATGACCAATAATGGTTTAGCTATCGAAATACCTACTTAGTTAAGATTGTTGGTGCGATTAACAATTAAGCACAAATTAAAGCAGTTAGGTATAGGGAATGCTTAAGAAATAAAAAATTACCATAAAATATCATTTCATTACAATACTAAAATACAGGGTGTTCCATTTAAGAAAACTCAGAAAATACTCATTCCGAGTTTCGACCAACCCTGTATACTAAAATTAAAAATTTAGCTATACTAATGATCTTAACAATAGTAGAGTATATTAAAAATTATTTGAACGTAAGTAGAGTTTTAGATGTCAAACTACTACAATTCTACAGGGTGTTAATTTTGCTACGAAATTAATAAAAAAACGTAATTATCTTTTAAAATACCCTGTATAATATTACAAAACCTTATATTTTAAGAAAGAAGACCTCGAAGAGAATCAAAAAATGTAAAAATATACAGGGTGTCCCATTTAAAAAAACGAAGTTATAAGCAACTTCCGGTATAACCGGAAGTTGCAAAGAGATGAAAATATTTTCATTTAATAGATCATCCTTCAAAACCCCTTTATTCCAATTTTCATGATTCTGTTGCCTTTAGTTCTCTAAATATTTTTAATAGGCCCTTTATTTGCCTCACCCTGACATAGAAAACTTGGATTCAGGCTGTAACCAGAATTTTGTTTTTGAATGTAAGAAATCTTTAGATTTCGTCTGTTAATAAAATATTATTTTATTTCTTAAATTTGAATTAATTTTAACTAATATAACTATATTTTTGTAAGTATTTTTATGTTCATGCAAGATGCATTTATGCTAGCATTGATTTTTTGTTCTTTTGCTGCTCAAAAACGGCAAGTAAATACAGAACGAGATAACTCATAGTTGGCGCCCTAGAAAAGAACATAATCTACGAGTTATCTCCTATACTTGGCAGTAAACGTGTTAAACTTAATTAAAATAAAGTTCGTGTACCTAAAGTAATACGAGATATCTAAGAGACTCGTTATAATATTCAGCTCAGCGGAGTGCTATTATTGGAGGTGTAGAATTACATAAACAAGGGATCTACCTGCTTCATGAAACGATCCCTTGTTTATGTAATTTCACATCTCAAACAGTAGCACACAGCTGAGCTAAGTATTAATAAGTGATAAGTGTCTGAGATAGCTAGTAAAGAAGATATAAACGTCTGGTCAAAGTCTAGTGGGTATTAGTATTAGGGTTTCTCGTCCTTATTAATGTCCCTAAAACACGTAGCCAGGACCCACGGCTTTAGTGCCTTCCGAGGCAAGGTGATGGCTCAATTAAATTAGAAATCGAACAATTTTTCAATGACGGGAATTAAACCTGGGCACTCTAAATTGTTAAACATGTAACATAGGCATTGAGTTACAGCCTCTACATTAAACTTCATTAATTTAATCTTAATATAAAAAAAATAATTGAATTCAGCTAATAATTTAACACATTTATTAATTTTAAGGCAGTACAATATAAATATATATTAATTATATATATATATTTTATATAAATAAAAATAAATGTATGTGTGTGTATTTATTAAAGTTTGTTTGAATATATCCCCTTTAAACCAATAGTCCATATTCCGTCTCACTTTAACACACGTAGTTCAAGACTGAAACTGAAACAGAAGTATCTTTGAATGAATTGTGTATGCTAAGAAATACGTCCTACATTTTTATTTTAAATCTAATAATAATTTCCACAACGGTACTTTTAATAGACAAATATGTTTGATGTTTTATTTTTCTTAAGATATTTGGAAGCTAAGAATGAATTTTTGTAGGGAAAAACGTAAAAATGTGAATTTACAAGGAAAAGGATGACGTGGCTTTCATGGATGAAGTAGCTGAATCGTGTCGTTGATTAATTTAGCGCTATCTTTTTCTAGACTACCTCTCTCCCCTTGCGTTCGCCAAGATAGACTATCCCGGACCTGTTTTCGTACGATTCTTGTTAAACCTTAACCAAGATGTCGAATATGGCGCTGTAGGAGTTGAATTAATATCGATATTGTATTTTTAGTCACTGAAACGACGATTTTGGAGTGATTCCCTCAAAAACTTTTTTGTGATCAAAATAGTGATGTTTATTTCGTTTTACCCAGAACAGCTACACAGTACTGGTTCAACTTCTACCACGTTTTAAAAGTTTAATATCTACTTTTTGTTCACTATTTGAATAATATTGTACAAAACGCTTTCGTCTTAGGCGAGTAATAATGATAATATTCCGTTTTTATAGCGTACCTGGCAAACATGAAGCTTTCATGGCATAGTTATTGTGTTCAATATATCTATATTTCGTCTACATAAACACGTTAATAAAAATAAACTGCATACAATGTGTGTTAAATAAAACAGAGTTTATGTACGGTCGCATCCATTATTAAAAACGTAAACATTAGCTATTAGTGAAAAGGTTAACCTACAATAATGTGAAATATCCGCAGTGCTGTAGTGTTTAAAGTAAAAAATTGTGCGTAAATGTGTGTGCTATGGAAATACATTCCATGAGAATTGATCATGGACCAGTTCAGACAAATACAATGTCATACCCTCAAAGGCAAACTCAAAATCACAGGTTAGTTAATGAATTTTTATCAGTAGTCTTAAGCCCCAGCTAACAGCTTTGCCAATAATTTTATACGTTCTATTGAACAATTGGTCCAAACTAGATGGTCTGACCAAATAAAGCATTCAGCTGGAAACTCATTCTGCGAAGCTCTTAGAGCAGCTCAAGATAGAGACCAATGGAGAAACATTGTTAGGAATATTGGAAGAAATCACGATCCTCAGTAATGGGGAAACGACAGGAGAGAGAGATTGAACAATTTGGGATAGTGTATACAATGTACCTACCTAACTAAAAACCATCTAGAATCTAGACATACCAAACTTTGAAATAAATCTTTGTCGTTGGTAATTGTTAAGGTTTACATGGAGTGGAACAATCTGTACAAGATAATGGTGGACCTAATAATAAGAACATTGCACCAGTACAGTAGATTTCAGTTCAAAATAATGTTTTCAGCTTATTTTACATCCTATCATATTCTCTACTATTCCCTTTTTGTCTCTCCTCTTCCATTCACCCTTATTATTTTATACTATATCGTAAATCTATCTTAAATACCATTTTTTTTTAATAATTTCAATCTGTCCAGTTTCTATCCATTTTAATATTCTTTTTTAATAGGTATTTGATTTATAATATTTACAGTTTCAAGAGGAAGTTGTATTTATAAAATACGATATGACCTGCTTGAACTCACTCAAAAGTACAATTTGAAGCTCATAGATATTAACCACATCATTCCCTTTTAGAGCTATTCTGATTCCTTTTTAGTTTAGTTCTCTTCTTCATGTCATTGACACCACCATCTGCTGGTTTTCCTTTAGACTTCTCATGTTTCTATTGTGTTTTTAATTATCAAATTTGTTATCAAAATAAATACATATTGATGATTATTTGCATATGCAAACATTGTGCATTAGTGCTGTTGTAGATGGACCTTTTCAAGTTATCTTACCTATTATTTTTAAATTGTTTGGTTGAAAATTACACATCTTTGCTTTGCTTCAATATTTTTATCCTTATTCTTCATGTTATTGATAAATTTCTAAAAAATCCTATATAATCAAGTAATATACTTACATAAAGACATCTATAAGTCATGTACAACAATTTAAATAGTTAGCAATAGTTAGTTAATACAGCAAAATATGACACCCAAGAGTCCAGCCAAAGGATGAAGAAGTTTAAGGGCCGGTACTTTATGTCTTGATTAACAGCCCGTTAGTTAACGGAGGTTTAATCGGGACCTCTTTAGGGTCTCTTGCGTTGTAATAAATGCAATTACAAATTACAAGTATTATTATAATTATAAATAAGTATAATAATAATTATAATTGCATTTATTACAACGCAAGAGACCCTAAACAGGTCCCGATTAAACCTCCGTTAACTAACGGGCTGTTAATCAAGACATAAAGTACTGGCCCTAAATATTCAAAAATAGGGAATGCTATAATATACACAAAAAATAGTCAATTTATAATAACATTAGTACATAGTAAGGTAAAAACAAAAATTGGATTTTAAATATAGTACCTACAGTTATTAAAATTATAAAACATAATGAGGCTATGTGTGCAACAAGGGTGAACTCCAATGGCATGTCAATGGTGAGTTCGCCCTTGTTGCATTCATAACCTCATATATACAGTATCCATAAAAAGACAACTAAAAAACAACTACCTAACTAGTGCTTTTAATATTATGGACTATTAATTAGATTTTAAACATTTATACAGATTAACAATTTTTAACTGTTTAACCTATTAATCGCCATTGATGCGAAAATGCAATCTATTATTAAAAACGTAAACATTAGCTATTAGTGAAAAGGTTAACCTACAATAATGTGAAATATCAGCAGTGCTGTAGTGTTTAAAGTAAAAAATTGTGCGTAAATGTGTGTGCTATGGAAATACATTCCATGAGAATTGATCATGGACCAGTTCAGACAAATACAATGTCATACCCTCAAAGGCAAACTCAAAATCACAGGTTAGTTAATGAATTTTTATCAGTAGTCTTAAGGCTCAGCTAACAGCATTGTCAATTCTTTTATGCCTTCCATTGAACAATTTTTGGATAGTGTATACAATGTAATTAACTAAAAACCATCTAATAGACCTACTAATCTTTGAAACAAATCTTTGTCCTTCACAATTGTTAAGGTTTACATGGAGTGAAACAATCTGTACAAGATAATGGCGTATATAATAAGAACATTGCACCAATACATTCATATTACTGTAGATTTCAGTTCTAAATAATAACATTTTCAGCTGATGTTACACTGTATCATATTCTTTACTATTTCCTTTTTGTCTCTCCTCTTTCATTCACCCTTATTATTTTATACTATATCATAAATCTATATTACTTAAATACCATTTTTTATAAATAGTTTCAATCTGTCCAGTTTCTATCCATTCTAATATTCTTTTTTTAATATTATTTGATTTATAATATTTACAGTTTCAAGAGAAAGTTGTATTTATAAAATATGATATGACCTGCTTGAACTCACTCAAAAGTACAATTTGAAGCTTATAGATATTAAACACATCATTCCCTTTTAGATCTATTCTGATTCCTTTTTAGTTTAGTTCTCTTCTTCATGTCATTGACACCAGCATCTGCTGGTTTTCCTTTAGATGTCTCATGTTTCTATTGTGTTTTTAATTATCAAATTTTTTATCAAAATAAATACATATTGATGATTATTTGCATATGCAAACATTGTGCATTAGTGCTGTAGATGGACCTTTTCAAGATATCTTACCTATTACAGTAAAACCTTGATATAACGGACTAATTGGGGGGACTGGGAAGCCGAAAGTCCGTTATATAAAAATAGGTTTAAAATAAATCAGACTACGTATTTAGAAATGTGTCCTCATTATGCTATAATAAAAAGTGTATTGAAATTCTTTGTAAAATACAACGTTTGGGTCCACGGGGACCCCGTTGTTATGCAATGTATTTTGGTATTGGTAGGGTTAAGTATGTATAATATTAACAGGATGTTTTTAACTTTTTTACATTTGACCTGATTCTTTGTCCATTATATCAGAAGTTCATTAGATAGAGGTCCGTTGTATCGAGGTTTTAGTGTATTTTTAAATTGTATTTTTTATTTTATTTTATTTATTAAGGGATGTCCCCATTTTTACAAATAACAAAAATAAAGTATCCTATCCATAACACAAATACTAAACTAAGTATTAAATAATTAATAAATATTGTTAAACAAATGATTATAATTTAAGTAAATTAAATTTCCTGAAAATATTATTAAAATGAAAATCTCTGACAATTAAAATCAAATGAAATGAAGACTCCAAGGTAAAGGTCACTCATCTTCGATTCCTAACATACTCAGTCAGGCAGTTTAAATCTTACAAATCTTGTATCCACCAGATCATAAGATTGACTAAAGTCATTTCCCAGTGTCTGAATCCTGTTAATTGGACAGAATTTGCCATAGTTGGTGTGATAGTGTTTTATAGAAAATACGGGCATGTCTCTAAGAATTCTAGTGCTACATCTTAAGTTGATATGACTTAATAAATCAGAACAGTCGGTGGTATGAACAAGTAGTTTATAGAGAATTAAATCACATTTAGTTCCGTAGTCTTCTAAAGAACTGATATTTAGAGAACTGATTATGTTCTGTAAGTCCGGAGAAACTTATTTTGAATTTTTTCAAGGGTGTAAATATGGTTAAAATAGTATGGTGACCATACTATAGAAGCATAAGACAGGATGCTACGGACGAAAGTAAGATATAAAATTCTATATGTGGGTACGGAAAGATCTCGAGAGTTTCTTGTGATAAAACCTAGATTACGGTATGCTTTATTTGACAAATTGTTAATGTGTGGGATAAATGACAAGGAACTGTCAAATAACACCCCCAAATCTTTAATTTCAGTTACTCTTGATAGAACGCTTGTATTATATTAATGTGATAGTCAAACATAACATTATTTTTAGATTTGCTTAAGGATATAACAAAACTCTTATCTTTATTCAACTGGAGACAATTGGAAAGAGACCAATTTGAAACTTTAAAATATAGCTTAAGGTCATAGGCAAATAACAAAAACTGACAAACTTTTATTACCTCAGAAATATCATTAATAAACAAGTTAAAGAGAAGAGGACCCACATGTAAGCCTTGTTGGACCCCTAAAAGATAGGAATCGAAAGTGAACCCTTTATAAAAACAAACTGAACTCTTTCATCAAGATAACTACTCAACCATGAAAGAAACCATTGAGGAAAACCAATACATCTTAATTTAAAGATGAGTAAAGAATGGATCACTGTGTCAAAGGTCTTCGAGAAATCAGTATAAATGGAGTCCACTTGGTACCCATCTTCGAAAGCCCTGACAATGTAATCATGATATAAGACAAGATTCGTAGACGTAGATTTACCCTGCCTAAATCCATGTTGCTCATTAATCAAGAGATTTCTTCAGTGCCAAGTAAGATATTTGTTTAAAATTAATTCAAAAAGTTTGGGGATGGCAGATAACATAACAACAGGTCTATAATTTTTTATATTGTCTCTGTCATCGTTTCTAAAAACCGGAGTTAAGTATATAACTGTCACTCCACTTACTAGGGAAGGTTTTAAAAGTATTTGAAGCTTATAGATGCTGTCCATATCATTCTCTTTTAGATCTATTCTGATTCCTTTCATTTAGTTTTCTTCTTCGTGTTGTTGACACCAGCATCTGCTAGTTTTCCTTTAGGCTTCTCATGTTTCTATTGTGTTTTTAACTATCAAATTTTTTATCAAAATAAATACATATTGATGATTATTTGCAGTTGCACATTCAAACATTAAATGATGTGTGCTATGGAAATATGTTCCATGAGAATTGATCATGGACCAGTTCAGACAAATACAATGTCATACCCTCAAAGGCAAACTCAAAATCACAGGTTAATTAATGAATTTTTATCAGTAGTTTAAGCCCCAGCTAACAGCATTGCCAATCCTTTTATGCCTTCGATTGAACAATTTTGGGGTAGTGTATACAATCTACCTAACTAAACACTATCTACACATACCAAACTTTGAAACAAATCTTTGTCCTTGGTAATTGTTAAGGTTTACATGGAGTGGAACAATCTACAAGATAATGGTGTACCTAATAATGAGAACATTGCACCAATACATTCATATTACTGTAGATTTCAGTTCAAAATAATATTTTCGGTAAGGAATAGGCCAAGAGGCCTATTATAATAATAAGAAGAAGAAGCTTATTTTACATCCTATCATATTCTCTACTATTCCCTTTTTTGTCTCTCCTCTTTCATTCACTCTTATTATTTTATACTATATCGTATATCTTTATTACTTAAATACCATTTTTTTTAAACAATTTCAATCTGTCCAGTTTCTATCCATTCTAATATTCTTTTTTTAATATTATTTGATTTATAATATTTACAGTTTCAAGAGAAAGTTGTATTTATAAGCTTTGATCGCGCTGCACAACCCGAGGGTACCCAGAGGGAGAATGCCTGCGCATTACAAAATTGGACGTTCAATAAGGTCGAATATTGCCCTCCGAAAACATAATGCGCAGGCGTTCTCCCTCTGGGTACCCTCGGGTTGTGCAGCGCGATCAAAGCTATAAAATACGATATGACCTGCTTGAACTCACTCAAAAGTACAATTTGAAGCTTATAGATATTAACCACATCATTCCCTTTTAGATCTATTCTGATTCCTTTTTAGTTTAGTTCTCTTCTTCATGTCATTGACACCACCATCTGCTGGTTTTCCTTTAGACTTCTCATGTTTCTATTGTGTTTTTAATTATCAAATTTGTTATCAAAATAAATACATATTGATGATTATTTGCATGCAAACATTGTGCATTAGTGCTGTTGTAGATGGACCTTTTCAAGTTATCTTACCTATTATTTTTAAATTGTTTGGTTGAAAATTACACATCTTTGCTTTGCTTCAATATTTTTATTCTTAGTCTTCATGTTATTGCTAAATTTCTAAAAAATCCTATATAATCAAGTAATACTTAGATAAAGACGTCGATAAGTCATGTACAATTTAAATAGTTAGCAATAGTTAGTTAATACAGCAAAATATGATACCCAAGAGTCCAGTCAAACGATGAAGAAGTTTAAATATTCAAAAATAGGGAACGCCCTAATATACACAAAAAATAATCAATTTATAATAACATTAGTACAAAGTAAGGTAAAAACAAAAATTGGATTTTAAATATAGTACATACAGTTATTAAAATTATAAAACATAATGAGGCTATGTGTGCAACAAGGGCGAACTCCAGCAAGTCACTGGTGAGTTCGCCCTTATTGCATGCATAGCCTCATATACAGTATCCATAAAAAGACAACTAAAAAACAACTACAGTCAAACCTGCCGTATCCGGATCAATGTGGCGACAGACCGATCCGGATATGAAAAAATCCGGATATCAAGACCACTACTTCTTTTATAGTCTCTGAAACGTTTTCTCCTTCATATATTCCAGTAATCAATGCCGTCAATAACTTTCGTAGATAGACACATTTTATAGATTCTATAATACGCCATCTTTCATCTTTTCGCCATCTTTTAGTGCATTGTCCAACAGCAGGACTGCCTTTCTCGGTAGATTTCGGTAGATCTGGACGGCACAGAACCGTCCGGATATGGAGAGGTCTGGATATGACAGGTCTGAATATGGCAGGTTGTACTGTACCTAACTATTAGTGCTTTTAATATGGCCTATTAATTTGGTTTTAAACATTTGTACAGATTAACAATGTTTAACCTGTTAAGCACCATTGATGCGAAAATGCAACCTATTATTAAAAACGTAAACATTAGCTATTAGTGAAAAGGTTAACCTACAATAATGTGAAATATCAGCAGTGCTGTAGTGTTTAAAGTAAAAAATTGTGCATAAATGTGTGTGCTATGGAAATACATTCCATGAGAATTGATCATGGACCAGTTCAGACAAATACAATGTCATACCCTCAAAGGCAAACTCAAAATCACAGGTTAGTTAATGAATTTTTATCAGTAGTCTTAAGGCTCAGCTAACAGCATTGTCAATCCCTTTATGCCTTCCATTGAACAATTTTTGGATAGTGTATACAATGTAATTAACTAAAAACCATCTAATAGACCTACTAATCTTTGAAACAAATCTTTGTCCTTGGCAATTGTTAAGGTTTACATGGAGTGAAACAATCTGTACAAGATAATGGCGTATCTAATAAGAACATTGCACCAATACATTCATATTACTGTAGATTTCAGTTCTAAATAATAACATTTTCAGCTTATGCTACACTGTATCATAATATTCTTTACTATTCCCTTTTTGTCCTCTTTCATTTACCCTTAGTTTATACTATGTCGTATATCTATATTACTTAAATACCATTTTAAATATTTTCAATCTGTTTCTATCCATTCTAATATTCTTTTTTTTTTAATATAATTTCATTTGAAGAGTACAGGGGAAAAACAAGGAATGTCACATTTTATACATTTTGAGATAAACACCAATAAAAGTTTTTTTTTTTTTTTTTTTATTCCATTTATTAAAATACGTAATAACAATATACAAAAAAAAATACATTAAAAAAACCAAGAGCCCTAGCTATGCTGGTTTTGTGGTAACATAATAAACATAAATATAATAGTAACAGATTACATGACATAAAACTTTTTAGACTACTTTACACTGAAGGTTAAGATTTCCTATATAGATTCATTAAAGAAATTGTATTAAAGTAAATGATTAAATTATTATTTATTATTAAATTGTTGTAGAATTATATTCAATTAAAGCTATCTGTTGTAGTAGTTAGTAAGAAGTAACTCTTTTAATTCAGTTTTAAATCTTTCTAGCCTGCAGTCTTTGATCTTTGTGGGTAACTTATTATACAAAATCAGACCACTTGAGTATATACTTCTTTGTGCACCAGTAGTTCGCATTCTTACGGTTTGAAAACTACCTCCCTGTCTGGTATTATGGTCATGCACATCTTCTATACGTCTTAGAGTAATATTTGTAAGTGTTTGAGAAAGCTTAATTTGATGAATGAATATACAAACTTGCAAAATGTATAGCGACTCAATGTTTAGAATTCCTCTCTGATAGTACAGGTCGTCAGTTGGATGAAGTCTTGACAGTTGAAATATATATTTCACAGCCTTGTTCTGTAACACCATGAGAGGATGTAGCTGTTTTTGATTTGTATTACCCCAAACAATGGTTAGATATGACAAATGTGAATTTATTAAAGAGTGATAGATCATTTTACGCTGTGGGATACTTATAAATTTTGCAATTCTTCCAAGCATACCCACTGCTGGAGCTATTTTTTGACACGTGTTCAATATATGCTGTTCCCATGTTAGTCGATTATCTATGTGTAAGCCAAGGTATTTGGTAACATTTTTTTTAACGAATTTGAATTTTCCAAAATTTAACTGTAACTCTCTGTGTTCTTCAATATTTGAAATTATTGTGTAACTACATTTATTCATATTGAGTGAGAGCTTGTGGTATCTGAGCCAGTCATCTATATCTGTCAGATCTTTTTCTACAGCATATTCTAGCTTTTTGGGATCTTTGTCAGCATACAAGAGTCCCGTATCATCAGCATATAGAAATAGCGTTGATTTTAAAGGCAGATTGGAAATGGAGTTTATATAAAGTTTAATTATTCTATGTTATCTAAAAACTACTTAAGGAGATTCTTAGCAGAATTCTAGCAATTATTGGTCTACAATCTTAATATAACATTAATCTATATTATGTTATTAATTTATGAATGCACCAAAAAACTGCTAACATTCCCTATTTTTGTCCAGTGGCGTGCGGACAATCCTGGTCCTTTGCCTGGATACAAATTCTTAAAAAATTTATATAGGCTGATATTTCTAGTTATTGTTCTGAATCGATAGTCTAGTCTATAGTACTCAGTTTTTGCTACCAGTTTTCTAAGTGAGGAGTGTATTCAGTTTTTTATTATCTTCAATTTTGGTAATAATAACTTTTTTGTCAAAGCTTATAATTTTTGACATATATGTGAAAAACAGCTTTAAAACATGCATTTTTTTACGAAAAAATAAAATCTTTGACCTGTAATAACTCAAAAAGTAATGGTTTATCTTAATAACTTTATATAATAAATTTTTCTTAGAATTTGTCTCTTAATCGATTTATTTTATTATTTTTAATAAAACAATTTTCACCCCCGAGAGGGAAGCATACACCCCCAGGGTAAAAGCGCAAGTTGGCATCATGTCACCTTTGTTCCTTGAGGTATTCTCTAACTACTCACCAATTTTCATGAAAATCAATGGAGGTTCAATGAAATCAGAGGTGAAAACCTTCAGTGACTGCACTAATAATCTAATCCTTTCAAACAATATTCATCAAACAAATTATGAGAAAACTGTGTTTCCAAACATTTTTCATAAAATGTATAAAAAGCATTGTAAAAGTGTCAGTAGTTGACACATCCAAGGGTTAGTAATTGACACTCAAAAAGGTACTGAGAACTTTATTAATAATATGTAATTATGGTATAATAAAATATTTAAGTTTAAGCATCTACATCCACTGCGTCTGGAGACTGATATTTTATTCTTTCTCCTGAAATTAACAGTTTGAACATAAACTCAACAACAATTGGCGGTTTTACACAATTTTGTTCAACAAATTTCTCTTTAATCTTTTGAACATGATTTCTAGAGTGGAACTCGAAACATCTAGTATTTTTTAGAAGTATTTGCTTTATTTTATTTCGTGCAGTTCCTACTCTTTTTTTTAAATGTCTATTTTGTTATTGGGAAACATCACCAACATTTCAGGAAACTAAGCCAGATTTTCAGAATCCATTATTTAATAATGGTTGCACTATTCTTTCCTGTAGTAAATTTTTCAAAAGAGGACAGAAGAGAATTTTACTTAAAACAGGAAAAATCTAATTATCAATCCAATACTGGTGTACTGCATTTTTCCAACCATTTCCAAAGAACAGAATACAGCAACATCCATAGGCTGAACCAAATGTGTTGCATGTGGATGAAGGGCTAACCAATATAATACCATGTTTACCCTAGTAGTGTGTAATGTTATAATGAGGTGAATTAGCAATGAACAGAAGTATTGGCAAGAGATTTTGCTTTACGAGGTCTATCTGCCTCATAACGCAGCCGTGTTAATCAAAGTATAAACACACAGTGATCTTATCAGCCTGTAGCTCAAGGTATCCTTTAAACTTTGAATACCTGAGAATACCTCTGCAAGAGTTATATTATACACAGGAATGTTAACAGCAGCTAAATGAGCTGAATGAGAAAGGTTGCAACATTCAGGTCTTCATTAGTGTAAACAAAGAAAAATGAGGTGCAAAAAGATTAGCTATTCCACATCCAGTATAATTAAAACTTGATGTTATCTAATGAGAGGGACGATCCTTGAATTTTGCAATATATTTCTTGTCCTCATAAGATTGATGGCTGCGCTAAAACCCCTTCCCACTAGGTAGGGAGATAGAAAGACTATCAAAAACTTTCTTTATGACAGTCCATAGTGCAGGGTAATAAAAAGGTATAGGTTTCTGAAGCAAAACTGTTGATACTTCTTTCTGAACACCATCCTAAGTTTTTTTAAGTTAAGTTAGTGTGAATTATTATAATCAGTGCTCCTTATATATTATAACATGAATTTGTGCAATGTTACAATATGAGTTGATAATCCACTGTAGTATTTCCATAGTCTAAACATGTTCAAATTTGGTAGTAAAATCTGCATACACAGACACTGTTTCCTAATTTCTGGTCTATAGATCTTACAAAAAAAAAATTTCATGCCGGGGTTTAACTTGTTAACATTATGTGAACATTTTTCATCATCCTGGAAGTTTAACAATGACAAGTTATGAAACTGGAAATTTTCTTCATCCAATGTTTGTGAATATATTTAGAAAATGCAATATATTGATTTCCTTTGAGAAATAATCAGGGACATACAATTTTTTGACATACAAGCATAGTATCACAAGGACATATTTATAGTTTGTTGATTAGTTGATGTCTCAACCTTAGTTGTTTTGTAACCGTGTTAAATTATCAGATTCTGAATAAAGAGTAGGAAACCTTTTCAGAAACATCTTTCTTGATAATGGTGTCTTGTCTCACTAACTCCATTTTTTTTTCAATTTTGAGATTTTATTACCATTCAATCCACAAACAACAATATATTTAGTAACAGGAAAACCCATATATCTCCAAATTCGTCATCCACTGTGCTTAAATTGATACATTCAATGACAAAGAAAATCAACTAACTACATATTTTTTGAAGTTATACTTCTTTACGATCAAGAGTGAAATTTTATAATTCCCTGGCACATGCGCACACAGACAGTATGTAGTTCGTTGCTAATCTTTCAAATTATGTATGTATCAGCGCAAATAAGTCATTAAAAGAATATATTAGTGTTTTTAGTAAATGTATTATTTATTATAATTCTTGTGTCCTTGGATTTGTCTTCCTCGGTAGTAAGATAATAAAATATCTAGGTATAATATTTTTATACTTCACTTGATCTATTTGACACCGTGTTGTGTAATTATATCTGAGACGTCACTTGCAAGGGGCTCGATAGCTTGGTTAGTAGAGCATTGGACCAGAGATTGAGAGGTCCCAAGTTCCAATCCTGGATGATTCATTTTTTTTTAATTTTTGGTTGTTTTAATAAAAAATTTTTGAAAGTGGTAGGTAAGAAAGTTAGTTTAATATTTAAATAAAATACAACTAACCTGTTAAGTATATTATTTATTTCGTTGAAATTATATTATAGAATATAGACGGGCGTCTTGAATTTTGAATTAAAAAAAAAATTAAATAGATTTAACTGTCATAATTGATTCAGTTGTTTTCATCATTTAAAAATATTTTATATTCTTTTTATTTTTTATGTTTGTGTTTTATACTTAGTTGTAGTTTTACATGTATCTAAATTTTGTATTTTCATTATTACAATGAAAGCTCTGCTTTATTGTATTTTGTATGTATTGGGTTTATCCCGTTAATAAATAAATATAACTTCTTACGTGCGTACAAAGTTCACACACATTCTTTTTCTGACTAAGTCTAATGAAATAAAAAAATTTAGTAGTTCCAAAATGACACAAAATCTAGATAAAAACGTTTATTTGAAGAAAGTGTATTTTTTTGTTCTTCTTAATGGCGGTACAGGCTCGTTTTTTTAATATTGTATTTAATTACAGAGTAATTTCCACATATTAATATATTTTTCAAATTGGGCTCTGTACCTCCATTCTTTATTATATTACGAATACATGTGCCAAATATCTCGAAAAATATTCAAAATTACAGCCGCAATCTTGGAACGCGTTTTTGCTACCTGTTGATCGCTACTGTTTCCTCTTAACCCGGCACCTGCCACGTGGGGTGCTACCAGCACCCCATAACACATTTTTATCAAATATTTGGTATTTCAAGTTTGGTACTCGAGCTGTGCGTCATAGTAGCTTTCTATAATATTATATAGCATATATGTGTTAGTGTTTGAAGTGGTTATTTAGTGTCATTCTGAACTTATAGCTCTAAAGTCGAATTGGGATGTCATCATCTGGCACTTTAAGTTTTAAATGTTTTTTGTATTTTTGATAAACAGGTCAAATTTACATTTTTTTATTGAAATAACTGATTTAAATTATTAATATAGACTCTGTACTCTGTACTTTTTAGATATTTTACTTGACTTCATTTATTATGGCTAGGTACTTGCTAATTTGCTTATAACACCTTTTTCATTGTATTTTTTAACTTTTATAACATATTAGTGGCTAATAAGTTAATAAAACATGTTTATTTATATTCTTGTGTTACTCAACACATTATTTTGTTTTTAAACAAGTAGATCACAGAAAAATTTTAAGGGGTGCTGTGAGCAACCCCACGTGGCAGTTGGCGCCTTGCAAAGCCACGTGGCAGGTGCCGGGTTAAAGTTATATGTATAAAATCTATAGCTGACATACATATGGATGCTTCAGAAGTCAAACGGTGTAAGTCACATTCTCTTTAAAAATGACTTATGAGATATAACACTTATTATTATATATATTATTATTTCCTTGTTTGTATTTATGAATATGTTATCCATATTATGAAAAATAAATACAGTTTATTTGTTTTTAATAACTACTTAAATTTCTGCAACTATTGTCAGAAACTTCTTAGTATCTCATTTTAAACACTTATTGACTTACACCGATTGGCTTCTGAGTCATCGATATATTGCAAAAGGATATTGACATGTTATGGGGCTGGAGTATACATAATAATCTTACATTAAATATCGATAAATGCTATTATATCAGTTTTTTTAGGGGGAACAAACAATATGACTCAAACTATCTTATGAATAACGTTAACTTAAGATATAAAAATCAAGTTAGAGACCTGGGCATCACTTTTAATGAAAGCAATTATTTCAATGCCCATATTTCACAGATTACAGATTGAAAGGTCTTAACCCTTAAAGGACGGACTTTTGTTTTTATTAAAAAGCTGAAAAAAAGTTCGTGATTTATGTTTTATTTTGAACAAATATTAAAATTATAATAAAAAAAATAAACAATTTAAGTATTTTTTATAAAAAAAAGAAGATTGCCATATGGCAACCATAGTCCTTCCTATGAGCATCAAGTTAGCTAAACACCTATCACAAATCGATTCGAAAGTAGGTGGATAATTTGCCGCTAATTAGTCGTTAATTAGTTGTGAAAATACCGATTTTTTCGTTTCTTTTTTTTTTATTTTTTTAGGTGCTTTGCTAACTTGATATAAAGTTAGCAAAGCACACCTCCGAAAAATGACTTTAGAGCGTTCGTAGGAGAATCGGAATAGGATTAGTTTTTGCCGCTAATTAGTCGCTAATTAGTTGTGAAAAAATTAATTTTCTAAATTAATTTTTTTTTGTTTTTTTGGGTGCTTTGCTAACTTGATATAAAGTTGGCAAAGCACGCTTCCATAAAATGATTTTAGGGATTTCGTAAAAGAATGAAAATAGAATGAGAATTTGCCGCTAATTAGTCGCTAATTAGTTGTGAAGAAATTAATTTTCTAAATTAATTTTTTTTTGTTTTTTCGGGTTCTTTGCTAACTTGATATAAAGTTGGCAAGCACACCTCCGAAAAATCATTTTAGGGTTTTCGTAGAAGAATAGGAATAGAAAAAAAATTTGCCGCTAATTAGTCGTGAATTAGTTGTGAGAATACCGATTTTGTCGTTTATTTTTTATTTTTAGGTGCTTTGCTAACTTGATATAAGGTTAGCAAAGCACACCTGCAAAAAATGACTTTCGAGCGTTCGTAGAAGAATGGGAATAGAATGAGAATTTGCCGCTAATTAGTCGCTAATTAGTTCTGAAAAAAATAATTTTTTTAATTAATTTTTTTTTTTGTTTTTTTGGGTGTTTTGCTAACTTGATATAAAGTTGGCAAAGCACGCCTTAATCAAATGATTTAAGGGTTTTCGTAAAAAAATGAGAATAGAATGAGAATTTGCCGCTAATTAGTCGCTAATTAGTTGTGAAAAAATGAATTTTCTAAATGAATTTTTTTTTCGTTTTTTTGGATGCTTTGCTAACTTGATATAAAGTTGGCAAAGCACGCCCCCATAAAATGATTTTATGGGTTTCGTAAAAGAATGAAAATATAATATGAATTTGCCGCTAATTAGTCGCTACTTAGTTGTGAAGAAATGAATTTTCTAAATTAATTTTTTTTTGTTTTTTTGGGTGCTTCGCTAACTTGATATAAAGTTGGCGAAGCACGCCTCCCTAAAATGATTTTAGTGTTTTCGTAAAAGAATGAAAATAGAATCAGAATTTGCCGCTAATTAATCGCTAATTAGTTGTGAAGGTATTTCATCCATAAATTCTGTTTTTTTTTTTGGTTTTTACGGTGCTTCGCTTACTCAACATTAAGTAGGCAAAGCACGCATCTTTAAAATGATTTAAGTTTTTTCGTAAAAGCATGGAAATAGGATGAGAATTTGTCGCTTATTAGTCGCTAATTAGTTGTGGACGAATTTTTTTAGCAATTTTTTTGATATTATTTTTGTTGTTTCAGGTGCTCCGCTAACTCGATGTAAAGTTAGTAAAGTACACGTTCAAAAAATGACTTCAGAGCGTTCGTAGGAGAATGGGAATAGGATTAGTTTTTGCCGCTAATTAGTCGCTAATTAGTTGTGAAAAAATTAATTTTCTAAATTAATTTTTTTTTTGTTTTTTCGGGTGCTTTGCTAACTTGATATAAAGTTGGCAAAGCACGCTTCCATAAAATGATTTTAGGTATTTTGTAAAAGAATAAAAATAGAATGAGAATTTGCCGCTAATTAGTCGCTAATTAGTTGTGAAGGAATGAATTTTCTAAATGAATTTTTTTTTTTTTTGGGTGTTTTGCTAACTTGATATAAAGTTGGCAAAGCACGCCTCAATAAAATGATTTAAGGGTTTTCGTAAAAAAATGAGAATAGAATGAGATTTTGCCGCTAATTAGTTGCGAAGGAACTTCATTCAGAACTTTTTTTGTTTTGTTTTTTACGGTGCTTCGCTTACTCGATATAAAGTTGGTAAAGCACGCCAATCTTTCTACACGTACAATCTTTTCAGGGTTTTCGTAAAAGAATATGAATAGAATAAGAATTTGTCGCTAATTAGTCGTGCAATAGTTGTGAGAATACCAATTTTGTCGTTGTTTTTTTGTTTTTTACGGTTCTTTGCTGACTTCATATAAAGTTTGCCCGACCGCCCGCCTTTTTACCACTCATATATATAAAAGTTATTCTACAGTAGTAATTTTTAAAAATGAATAGATTTTGACTTCGATGGTCATCGACCACCAAATTCTTATTATGTGTAATTTCCAATCTAATCTCAAAGTCCCAAGGAAAAACAAAGAGTAAAATAACAAAATAGTTATAAATGAAATTTAGTGGAACGTATTTCATTATAAACAATTTACCATTTTTGACAATAAAAAGTTAAAAACTTTTATTTTCTCTGATATTGTGTTGTATTTTTTAAAAAAACACGAAATGGTACAAAAAAAATTTTAGTTGACTGATGTTTAGTATAAGAAAATAGTTGTTTACAACAAAATAAAGTTGTAGACATTGTCTCTACTCAATATAGTAGTCATACGAGTCCTTGGAAGAACACGAATGGATGATTCTCTGAACTATTTTACGTGTAGGATTATATCTGACTATCCCGAACGGAAATTCTGGATTATTCTTTTGTATGTATCTCTGAAAATGCATGGTCAACGACCCAGTGAGCCCGCTGCTCCCTGAGGACCAAGCCGGAAAAGCTAACCATTGGTTGCACCTAAGAAGAATGCATTCTTCTTAGTCGCATCGTTTCCTTGAGACAGTTTGCTTCGTCAAAGGCCTAGCTGTGAGTCTGATTTCACAGAGTTCGACAATTTATTTCTTTCCGTGTTTTCAAAGTGTCCTGCAAAATGAATCCTTTTATATTATTACGTGTGACATTACAAATCAATCACGATTAAAAAGTACATTTTCCATGGTGCAAACGATTTTTTAATCATAATGGGAGAAAAAGCCGATTTTTGTCCGCTAAGCGGGCAAAAAAGGAGGCTTTTTGGACCGCTTTGATAAAAAATAGTTATTTTCATTCCTTGGGGAAAAAAAAATTTCTTGCGAAGGAAATATTCACTTGAGGGAAAATAGCTATTTTCGTACGTGTGAGCAAGAAGTCGATTTTGGCGAAGACGTAATTTTTGAGGCGAGGCGAAGCCAAGCCGTAAAATCGTCTGAGCCTAAATCGACGATTGCTCATACGTACGAACATAGTTTTTCATGTTGAAGGCTCAAAAATCGTGATTTTGCGTTACGCACACGTACAAAAATCACGCTTTTTGTGCCTGAAGCACACTGAGAAAAAAAATGTTCGGTTATTCAGCATAAGTCTTCTACACATTACTACATTGTCCACTAAAAAGATACCAAGACGGTGAATCTTGTATAGGTTCCAATTCATATCGAACATATTAACAGCCATTTATGAATTTTCGAAACGCTATCCTGTCATAATCGCGATACTCGTATTATGAATAACAGTTTGAATGTTGTATAAATTTATACAAAAAGCTTTTACGAAAAAACTTAAATCATTTTAAAGATGCGTGCTTTGCCTACTTAATGTTGAGTAAGCGAAGCACCGTAAAAACCAAAAAAAAACAGAATTTATGGATGAAATACCTTCACAACTAATTAGCGATTAATTAGCGGCAAATTCTGATTCTATTTTCATTCTTTTACGAAAACACTAAAATCATTTTAGGGAGGCGTGCTTCGCCAACTTTATATCAAGTTAGCGAAGCACCCAAAAAAACAAAAAAAAAATTAATTTAGAAAATTCATTTCTTCACAACTAAGTAGCGACTAATTAGCGGCAAATTCATATTATATTTTCATTCTTTTACGAAACCCATAAAATCATTTTATGGGGGCGTGCTTTGCCAACTTTATATCAAGTTAGCAAAGCATCCAAAAAAACGAAAAAAAAATTCATTTAGAAAATTCATTTTTTCACAACTAATTAGCGACTAATTAGCGGCAAATTCTCATTCTATTCTCATTTTTTTACGAAAACCCTTAAATCATTTGATTGAGGCGTGCTTTGCCAACTTTATATCAAGTTAGCAAAACACCCAAAAAAACAAAAAAAAAATTAATTAAAAAAATTATTTTTTTCAGAACTAATTAGCGACTAATTAGCGGCAAATTCTCATTCTATTCCCATTCTTCTACGAACGCTCGAAAGTCATTTTTTGCAGGTGTGCTTTGCTAACCTTATATCAAGTTAGCAAAGCACCTAAAAATAAAAAATAAACGACAAAATCGGTATTCTCACAACTAATTCACGACTAATTAGCGGCAAATTTTTTTTCTATTCCTATTCTTCTACGAAAACCCTAAAATGATTTTTCGGAGGTGTGCTTGCCAACTTTATATCAAGTTAGCAAAGAACCCGAAAAAACAAAAAAAATTAATTTAGAAAATTAATTTCTTCACAACTAATTAGCGACTAATTAGCGGCAAATTCTCATTCTATTTTCATTCTTTTACGAAATCCCTAAAATCATTTTATGGAAGCGTGCTTTGCCAACTTTATATCAAGTTAGCAAAGCACCCAAAAAAACAAAAAAAAAATTAATTTAGAAAATTAATTTTTTCACAACTAATTAGCGACTAATTAGCGGCAAAAACTAATCCTATTCCGATTCTCCTACGAACGCTCTAAAGTCATTTTTCGGAGGTGTGCTTTGCTAACTTTATATCAAGTTAGCAAAGCACCTAAAAAAATAAAAAAAAAAGAAACGACAAAATCGGTATTTTCACAACTAATTAACGACTAATTAGCGGCAAATTATCCACCTACTTTCGAATCGATTTGTGATAGGTGTTTAGCTAACTTGATGCTCATGTCATATACTACCTATATTATAATAAACATAAAAAATTACTACAACTATGAATAACAATAAAAACTATGAATAACAATAAAAACTATAAATTATTTAGTGTGAAATTGCATATTGCACGCTAGGCATAAGCCAACGTTACATTTAGAGCAAATCATTCTCATTATAGACTTGCACCTTTTATTTGCACATTTCTTTTTCTTATTTTCCGGAGTAGATACCAGAAAATGGCTAAGATTATCATACCTAATATCATGTCATATTCCATGTCCCAGTAGTGTTTTTTGCCAGGTAATTCGTTATATCCAGTTATGATCAACATTATTATAAAACATTTCATGTCGTTGATCGTAATTTGGGGATCAGCTAGATTTTTAAAATGCGCATACCTCTTAGATTCTGTAACCAATAGTTCGATTAATTCGTCATCAATAAATTTTTCGAAAAGTTCAAAGGGCGTGCAGTTACTGTATCCTTCGCAGCTGGATGCTGGAAATGGCCTAGCAGTTGCTTCCAAATCTCCCTCTTTGTTCCAGTTTACCTAAAATAAATAAAACTTTATCACCTATATTTTTCGTAAAAATAAAAAATATACCTTGGTAGCGTCTATTTTCTCCATTGCAAAATCCTTTTCGTTCGAATTGCGAACCTGAAGCTCATCTGGAGCTCGTAATTGGCTTGCTGGTAAATTATCTACCATACCACCATTATCCTCATCAGCAGAATCTTCATCTGTCAATTCATTTGTGTCTGGTGGTTCAATGTAGATTCCCTCCACATCTAAATCGTCCGCGTATGTACGCCATTTGTAACGCCTCTTCAAGAGTAAAGCCTCTTCTAAAATAAAATAAAAACATTCAATAATAGGTACTGAAAGAGACTCTGGTTGCCATATGGCAATTTCTGTTTTTCCCGCCCTAAAATAATTACACACTAAAAGAAAAAGGCAAACTAATGCAACATTTTTAAAATCTAGTATATTCTTATAAATAAAATCGTATACTAAACAAAAAATAATTTATATTAGGTATTAAAAAGTTACTTACATAAATCTGATGTCCATTTTCTTGCACCAACAAAAATCGGATATATACACAAGGATGTTAATCAAACAAACACTAACTTGAGATTGAACTTTCAGTACTACCTTAAAATATACTTATTTTACTATTCAGAACAGCATGCGCCATCTGTTTTTTAATAGAGAAACCTACTGAAAAAATTATTTAGATCACTGCTTACAATGGTTGCCATATGGCAACCATAGTCTTTTAAGGGTTAAACTTCTTGGATTTACATTAAGAAACTGTAGTGAGTTCCCAATTGATGTAACGAAAGTTGTGTATTGTTCTCTTGTACGCTCTCAACTAGAATATGGCATGCTAGTCTGGTCTACTATGTATGACCAGTATATCAATTCCATTGAGAAAGTTCAGAATAAGTTTCTTAGGTATTGAGGTTACAATATTGCGGTTAGATAGATTAAATCTAACAACACTTTATAACAGACGAATTCAGTTTGATTCTGTATTTATTTATAAATTATTAAATAATTTAATTTAATGTCCGGAACTTTTAAGTAAAATAAGCTTCAATATTCCACAGCATAGACTAAGATCTTTTGAAATTTTTCATATAAACTATCATGCTACTACCAATAATTATGCCTCAACATTTTTAAATAGTCACTGTGATATAGATCCTTTTAATTTAAGTTTAAATCAATTTAAATCCATTGTATAATAATAATATAATTTTTTTGGTAAAATTGTGGCTTATTTCCCATTGAAAATAGTTGATTATAAAAATGCCACAAGGAAATAGCTTCAGAACAACATTTAAAACCATGATTTATAGTAAACTCTAGAATTATTTCTAAGTATTGTATTTTAGAGTGTAGTTATAAGATAAATTAGATTAAAAATATAATGTTATTATAATGCTGTAATGGGGTGATCCCATCTATTTAACAAATAAAAATAGAATAAAATAAAAATAAAATACAGTAAATGTCTCAACTTGCTTCTGAGAATAAGTTCTTCAAATTACAACCTGTTTTTAATTGTTATCCATATCCATATTCGTTATATATCCATATCCATATTACAAAATAAAGAATGATATCTGCAGTAGAGACATTTAAAGATAAGACTATTAACAAGCTATTTTCTTTCTTTTTTAATAATTTGGGGGAAGGCATGGACCCTAAAGAAATGTATTAAAGAAGCAGATATATTCATAAATCCTCTTGTTCCTAGGTACCACAGTAATATTGTGCTTTCCACTGTACTGCAAGGATTTTGTTTTTGTTCCTCTGTGAGAAGTGTTCTAACTTTTTGCAGAAGATTTTATAAATTTGTTTTAGTCCACTTTGCAGTAACAATACTAATATATATTTCGAAAATTGTGTGTACATATTTGTTGTAGTATAATACTATATAATTGTATACAGGGTGAGGTAGATAACTGGCCTATTAGAAATATCTCGAGAACTAAAGGCAACAGAATCATGAAAATTTGAATACAGGGGTTTTGAAGGATGATCTATTAACTGAAAATATTTTCATCTCTATGCAACTTCCGGTTATACCGGAAGTTGCTTATAACTTCGTTTTTTTAAATGGAACACCCTGTATATTTTTACATTTTTGGATTCTCTTCGATGTCTTCTTTCTTAAAGTATGAGGATTTGTAATGTTATACAGGGTATTTTAAAAGATAATTACGTTTTTTTATTAATTTTGTAGCAATATTCACACCCTGTAGAATTGTAGTAGTTTGACAACTAAAACTCTACGTACGTTCAAATGATTTTTAATATAGTCTACTATTGTTAAGAATCATTAGTATAGCTAAATTTTTAACTTTAGTATACAGGGTTGGTCGAAACTCGGAATGAGTATTTTCTGAGTTTTCTTAAATGGAACACCCTGTATTTTAGTATTGTAATAAAATGATATTTTATGGTACTTTTTTATTTCTTAAGCATTCCCTCTACCTAACTGCTTTAATTTGTGCTTAATTGTAGTCGCATCAACAATCTTAACTACGTAGGTATTTTGATAGCTAAACCATTATTGGTAATTTTAAGGATCAGTCTGGATTAATATGTATTTATTTCTTAAAAATTATTTGTGATTGAATATTTTCACCGCCAACCTAATAAAATTTTACATATTTTTTGTTGCAATTAATGTTTAGCTTGAATCACCAATAACTCACAAATTAAAGCAGTTAGGTATAGGGAATACTTATAAAATAAAAAAGTACTATGAAATATCATTTCATTACAATACTAAAATACAGGGTGTTCTATTTAAGAAAACTCAGAAAATATTCATTCCGAGTTTCGACCAACCCTGTATACTAAAATTTCAAAATTAGATGTACCTACTAATGATTCTTAACAATAATAGACTATATTAAAAATGACTTGAACGTAAACGGAGTTTTTAATGTCAAACTATTACAATTCTACAGGGTGTGAATGTTGCTACGAAATTAATAAAAAAACGTAAAATATCTTTTAAAATACTCTGTATAATATTACAATATCTTATATTTTAAGAAAGAAGATATTGAGGAAAATCCAAAAATGTAAAAATATACAGGGTGTGCCATTTAAAAAAACCAAGTTATAAGTAACTTCCGGTATAACCGGAAGTTGCAAAGAGATGAAAATATTTTCATTTAATAGATCATCCCTCAAAACCCCTTTATTCCAATTTTCATGATTCTGTAGCCTTTAGTTCTCGAGATATTTCTAATAGGCCAGTTATCTGCCTCACCCTATATACACAGACATTATATACTAAAAAAAATACAGAAATCTTGTCAAATATTTGAATTCATAAAATTAATTACTTCACAGTTACCATTATCAATGACCTTGTCTGGTTCAATCTGCAATAGCATTTTATGCACAGATTTTTATACAGTGATGAGTGCGCTTATAACCGGCAAAATAGCGCAAAAGATGGAAAACATATTAAATTGTGAGATAAAAAGAAATAAAACTAGTAGAGGTGTTAAAATTAGCGATAGTAACATATAAATTGACATTATACTGATTGTTTTCCACCTTTAGACATATTAGAGGAGAATGCAACTAAAACTGTCACTGTGACAGTGGCATTTCTCAAACTCGTCCGATACGTTTAAAGGTGGGAAAAAATCAATATAATGTCAATTTTTAAGTTACTATCGCTAAATTTAACACCTCTACTAGGTTCATCGCTTTTTATCTCACAACTTAATATGTTTTCCATCTTTTGCATTATTTTGCCAGTTAGTGTGCTTAGCACTGTATAATGTTTGGGATAATAATAGGGAGCTAAAGTCAATTTATAGGAGAAGTTTGTGGTATTACATATTTCTACATTCTCAGTTTTATCTTAATCAGCCACTGCATTGCTTTTTGATGCATGGCCTTCACTCTTGTTTGTAATCTTGTTATCTTTCCTTTGGTTTACTTGATTAAAAGCTCCACCATGTTTTTGTTTTAAGTGGGCCTAAAAATTGGAGGCATTTCCTGATGTTTTTAAAACTTTGGAGCAAAAATTGCAGCAATATCAAAATGCAACCAAACATCGCTTTTGGGTGGTGCCATTATTCTTTCTATTTTATTAACTCCAAAATAATATGCATATTGTTCCCAAATAAATACCTAATGATAAATGTAATGAAGGTAGGAAAGGAAATTCGGTACGTATTATAGACACACATCATACTATACTACATAATTTGAAATGGAGATTGACCTCCACCTTGCACTGCTCACTACACCATCCAAAAATCAAACAGATAGAGAGAGAGAGAGAGAGAGAGAGAGAGAGAGAGAGAGAGAGAGAGAGAGAGAGAGAGAGAGAGAGAGAGAGAGAGAGAGAGAGAGAGAGAGAGAGAGAGAGAGAGAGAGAGAGAGAGAGAGAGAGAGAGAGAGAGAGAGAGAGAGAGAGAGAGAGAGAGAGAGAGAGAGAGAGAGAGAGAGAGTTTTTGACCCCCCCCCAAGTTACGTAATACTTCAATGGTCCCCAAACAAAGTACTATGTCATATAAGATACATTAAAATTCTAATTATAAAATTTCCATAATAAAAAATAAACTATCAATTAGCTCAATCGTCCTCAAAAAATTCCTCCGTAACACTTAGATAATAAAAACTTTTTGATTGCCCCTCAGAATACAAAATTATTGTTTGAGGATCTTATATCGAGTGGTGGGTTATTAAACACTTTCTTTCCAGTGTAAATAAATGATTTTTTAATTAAGGGGAACGGAGCAAAATGCAAAATTTTGACGCATGTCAATATTTTCAATGTGTCTTAAATGTATATATTTATTTTTTTCAAATCCTGAGAAAACTAATAAATATTTTTGAAAAATTTAAACATAGAATTGGTTCTAGGTCAATTGCTCGAATGCAATTGCTAGAAATCAATTGCTCGAAATCAATTGCTCAAAAATCAATTGCTCGACATGAAAATTGCTCAAAATACAAATTGCTCGAATAAAAAAGAGAATTATATATATATCTAAAATATTTATTCACAATAATGCAAAATAATAATAATACATAGGTATCCAATAAATAAACATTGGTAATGAGTAAGCATGTTAATGGGTATTTAATGATTTTAATCTTTCCCTAATACCTGGAAATTATTATAATCCCTAATTATCATAATGACCGTTATTTTTCTTATTATTTTAAAAGTTCAAAAATATTTTAGATTTGTAATAAATACTTTTTCAGCATAAATTAATATACGATTATATACGTGGAATATCACATAATTTGTCCTATTTCAAGAATCTTTCTTATGTCTATATTTTGTATTCATCATCACTTTTCGTAAAACTTTTCGTTTATAAATTTGCAAAAGTCTGTGTGTTATTGTGTTGCCGCTCCTGCAATACTTGGAGCAGATGTATCGATGGATTCTTATGTAGTTTTGTCTTCTGAATCCAAGTCTGAAAATGGCATTTCGATATCTCTAACCTTCTTCGAGATAATCGACCTAAAATCTAAAATGTGATGTCCCAATCCGTTTATCTCCTACCAGGCACTAAACGTCAGCTGAAATCTTTGATTAGGAAGTAGGCGACTTTTTTAATCTGAATTTGTTAAGCAAAGCAAATGTTATTATTTATATTTGAGTTTGACACTTCGTTAATGTCAAACTAAATTTTAAATTATTTAGCTATTAATAAAACATAAATGACATTTTATAGTGAATTTAATTATTATATTATTATAAAATAATATGTGTAATAAATGTATAAAAATACAATTTGAGTATATTTTGAAAGCAATAATACATATTATACTATATTAATAATGAATCAGTAGAAACGATTATATTTAAATTTGGTAAATTATCTATAACTCCACTCGACCAGCGCACACAACTCAAAACACAAGTACGCAAATATGGTTGCGTGAATCGTGGCGCAAAGCCGTGGAATTTACGAGACTCGCTAGGTCTGTAGATCCAAGTAAAGCATCAGTAAAAAGTATCTTTATCATGTATGTATTATTTATTTTACAATATTGGAAAATTGTTATTTAAAATGTGGTTTGGAATAAAAAAGTATGTTTTGATATATGAAATTACAACCTCCTAATGGAAAAAAATATTTGACGAATTTTCTCAAATTATGGATACCAACATCATTTTCATTTATAACTCTTGTATTTTTAATTTGACGAAGAAAAGTTATTCTTCATAAAAATCTCTTCTTGGTCTAAGATTTATGATGCAACCATCATGAATAAATTTTATTAATTTTATACGAGGTATGTAAAAAAATATGAATTTCGAGTAAAGTATCTTTATAGTCCACAACATTTAAATTAGAATGATGTACTTGCACATTAAAACATAATTTTTAATTCTAAACAGTTTTTCGTAATAGCACTTTTCTATGTTATGAATTTAAATAGGTACAGTGGAACCCCGATAAGTCGGCCCCCGGTAACCCGGAAGTCCGGCTAACCCGGACCGATTTTCATCAAACAAAACAAAAAATTTTTCACTTCGACTGAGTTTTTTACCAAGAAATAAACAATACTCTATACAACTATGTAATTTAGATGTACCGTGCATATGTACTTCATGTTTTTGCAACTATCATAATCGAGTTTATCTGTAAGTATACCGTATTTTATTAATTTTTACCATATTCTCCGGCTAACCCGGATTTTCGATAACCCGGATCGGCCGCGGTCCCGATTAATCCGACTTATCGAGGTTCCACTGTATATAAACAAAGTTTTCGTTATGATAATGCTCGCATTTTCAGCTTGTTTTTTATATATTTACATTCCTTATAGACTACTCACACATCTAGTCTCATTTTACATTTTCAAACGTAAACGATTACATTTTTTTCTTCTCTGTATAAAATGACTGTTTCTTTGATTTCAGACCAAACCATAGCAGCCAAGCAACACATTCAACCGCTGACATCTACAAGCCTTCAAGATCTCCCATTTCCACTACAGCAACCTGCTATCCATATCCGTCTTCCCCACAGTTACAACATTCAACTCAGGTAAACTATATCTTTTAAGCATTTTATCATATTTGAAAGATTAAAAAGATATCAAAACAAATTAGTATACTATAATTTAAGAGTAAAATAGAGTAACTTCTCAGAAAAGAAGTGTCATTTTGACTTCATATGTTGGTATTCTGGCATTAATTCTGATCCCTGGTGATTTTGGGCAGGGGTTGTTCTTACATTTCGTTGTAGTCTAGTAAAATAAAATTACACTACATGTAAATCAAAATGTAAATTCGTACAGGTTGAAACAAATTTTATATCAAATTTTAGGTGGGTACAAAAGATATTTTCAAGAAAGTATCCAAATCATATAAGGGGATCATTATTTAAATAATTAAAAAGGGGTCATTTTTGCAAAAAAATTACTTCTTTAACTGCTGAGGTTATTCAGTTACTAATGAAGGTCTATATAGGATTGTTTTCTGCAAAGCTGAAGGGTAAATCTTTCACACAAGATTTACTAAATTAAATTTGACCCCCTATTTATTTAAATAATTATACATAAAACTTTAAAAACAAATTTTGCAAAAAATTATTTTTAGCGTTTTAAATAAGCACTATAAAATATATTATTTTACAAGAAAATTTGCTCTATGTTATCAGTATTAAATAAAAAAAAATTGGTCGAAAAATATTTAATATTTTTTGAGATATTGAATTTGTTTATTAAATGTTACTCTATTTTCAAATGCAAAAACGCGGTTGTTGCCAAAGAAATATTCACCCGTATTAAATCTTATTATTTTTATTTTTATGTATATTTTCTATAAATGTATTGATAAATTCAAATTTTAATTAAACTTCCCCCTAAAATGGCATTTGAAAATTATTCAAATTTGTTTATAATTTGTTTTTTTAATAACGTCGCAAGGCATAAATATTTTGACATGCCGTTTCGATAATTCGGTTGCTGGGAATTTTTCAATAATTATCAAAATTTTTTCTTCTTTTTTCCTCTTCTTTTTTTTTCTTGGAGTTATATTACTACGGGCCCTTTTAGGGTTAAGTTTCATTAAGAATGTCGAATCTCTAAGTTTTAGATTCTAGACCTAAAAATATTAAGATTGGTCTAAAATCACTTAAATAAAATGTGGCTACTTACTGAGTTACAGGGTGTTTTATTTAAAAATTTAACAATTATTTTTACCAAGTACTTTCAAACTATTTGACGTATCCTTATCATACTTGGCAGAAAGTGTGGGTACTATACAGTCTACTAAATTGTGATAAATAAAAGTTTCTAGCTACTGCCAGAGGCGTACGACAGGGAATAGTTAATGATTGACCCTTCCCAAATTCTACGCCACTGAGGGGATTAACATTTTAGCAAAATTTTTCGATTCTCTAATACTTTATATGTAAATAATATACTCTTTACTGGTAACGATTAGGTCATTAGTTTTCGAGATATTGGACGTTAAAAATAAAACAGCATAGTTATTTTGATTCATTCATTCATTCATTTTAAACTTCCAATATCTCTCAAACTGATGACTTTATCGATACCAATAAAGCTATTTACATACAGAGTATCGGAGAATCGAAAAATTACGCTAAAATAGTAATTCACTCAGTGGCGTAGAATTTGGGAAAGGTCAATAATTCACTATCCCCTGTCGTACGCCTCTGGCACTAGCTAGAAACGTTTATTAATCACAATTTAGTAGGGTGTATAATAGCCACACTTTCTGCCAAGTATGATAAGGATACGTCAAATAGTTTTAAAGTAGTTGGTAAAAATAATTTTTAAATTTTTAAATAAAACACCCTGTAACTCAGTAAGTAGCCACATTTTATTTAAGAGATTTTAGTTAAATCTTAATATTTTTAGGTCTAGAATCTACAACTCAGAGATTCGACATTCTTAATAAAATTTTACATTAAAAGGGCCCGTAGTAATATAACTCCAAGAAAAAAAAGAAGAAGAAAAAACGACAAAAAAATTTTGTTAATTAGTAAAAAATTCTCAGGAACCCAATGATCCAAACGGCATTTCAAAATACTCAATCCCCGCGACGTTATTAAAAAAAACAAATTATAAACAAATTTGAATAGTTTTCAAATGCCATTTTAGGGGGCAGTTTAATTGAAATTTGAATTTATCAATACATTTATCGAAAATATACATAAAAATAAAAATAATGGGATCTTAAGCAGGTGAATATTTCTTTGGCAACAACCACGTTTTTGCAACTGAAAATATAGTAACATTTAATAAACAAATTCAATATCTCAAAAAATATTAATTATTTTTCGACCAATTTATTTTTAATTAATACTGGTAACATAGCGCAACTTACACCGTAAAATAAGATATTTTATAGTGCTTATTTAAAACGCTAAAAATATTTTTTTGCAAATTTGTTTTTAAAGTTTTATATACAATTATTTAAATAAATAGGGGGTCGAATTTAATTTAGTAAGTCTTATGTGAAAGATTTACCATTCAACTTTGCAGAAAAAAATCTCATAGACCTTCATTAATAAGTGAATTACCTCAGCAGTTAAAAAAGTATATTTTTTGCAAAAATGACCCCTTTTTAATTATTTAAACAATGATCCCCTTGTATGATTTGGATACTTTCTTGAAAATATCTTTTGTACCCACCTAAAATTTGATATAAAATTTGTTTTAACCTGTACGAATTTACATTTTGACTTTTTTTATTTTATTAGGCTATTGGTGCTCTCATATATTTCGTGATAAAAGGATTCGACAACCTTGAGGATTTCGGTTCTATCCGTAGTAATGTTTCCATCGTTTCTTATTGTGTCCATATTTTTGTTGCCTGTGTTGTTCTCCTGAAAATTTTTAAAATTTTATTTTCTTGAATTATTTTAGTTATTTCTCTTCTATTGTTTTCTCTTATGTCTTTTCGGATTTATTGGTGAATATCTTTATTCAGTTTCTTCATTGTTGTGTAGTTGGGGTCGTATTTTCCTGTTGTCTTGCTGTCTTCTTTTACTGTTACCTCTTTGGTATTTTGGAGTAGTTTTTCCTTCGTTATTATTATTTCTCGGTTTATAAAAAATGCGTTATTTTATTATTTTATGGGTATAACTCACAGAGAAATACTTGTTACAGAATTCGCCACAACAGCAACGATATCAAACCCAACAACCATCAGCTCCAACACAACAGCAACAACAACTGTCTCCCGCACCAGTATCACAGCCCTCTGTACCACCCATCATCTCCAATGTCTTCCACCATCGGGACTACCGCCAAAATCGGATATCCTTACTTCATCCAGAATATGGCCCTGGAGCTCGTCTTAGGAATCATTCATCTCTTATTCAACAATCGTCTTCGGGGGTGGTCTGTATTGATGGGGGCGTTGGAAGCGGAGGACATGGAGGGTATACGGGTGGACAACAACCGTTAAAAAAGATGAGACTGCAAGACAAAGATGGTATTAATCAACCGTTGAGAATTGATACTAGGGTAAGTTTCATGTTGGTTTTCTTCTAATTTACGATAAAATAAAATGTGACATGATTTGAAGTATACAGGGTGTTTCACGATGAGCTTACACCATCTACATATCAGAAACTCATCATCATTGGCTCTCATATGGCCACAACCCATAGCGGGTCTTGGTCTATTCTAGGATCACATTCCATTCCTTCCTATCCTTCACTCGTTCTGTCTCTCCACAGTGGCTACAGCAGCCTGTTGATTTTGATGAATCTACCAATACTAGGTTCACTATAAAGGCGGTAAAGCTCAAAATTACTTTAAAACCTTAACCCATTTTCCTACTCACCTTTATATATTATATGCCTGAGGGTTTTACGTTCAAAACAGCCTAACTGCTCTTCATCGCGTTTTGTCATCGTCCATGTTTCTGACGCATGAGGATGAACTTGATAAGAGTTCTGCATCTTTGCCATTGAGCTATTGCTAATTCAATACGTTAGCAACAACTGATTTTATGATTCTCCCTGGCTCGTCTTAAATATGCTCTCGATGCCACTTCTCCTTCAGTTTCGCCCAGCGGTGTTATGAAGAGGGGATGCGTCAACACGGATACTCCTACGGTCGTCTCTGGTCGACCGGTCCATCGTCCGCTGTGGTATCATATTACAAACGTTCTTTCCCCGTTCTTATATCTCTGCTCTCAACCTGATCTTTGACATTTTCACTCATGGTGAATAATACACAGTAGAGTAATATAACCAATAGAAACGATACAGAACAATCAACAGTTGCACACCCTATAATGGTTTGTTCCCGATCGGCCGCCTTCGTCATTAACACTACATCGAACAAGCCAAATCGTATTTGTCTCTTTTCGCAACGATTTTAACTGGTATTCGCTAGTAATACCAGTAAAAACTAGTTTGAACTAGTATAAACTACTCTAAATGAAATTCGTTCATCATTTCTAGTTTTAACTGAATTTAGCAGTCAAATGTAGTTTTGACTAGTTAAAACTAGAATTGTCTGAAGGGCATACTTAAAATTAATTTTTCCTAGTAAATTCGGGTTTTAACTAAAATCGAGTTTTAATGGTAACATTGATTAGAAGACACAATAGGCTATCTTCCTGTTAAAGTTTTATTTGTATCTGGAAAATTCTTGATACTCCATTCTACACATTAACCTTATACTGAACTGTTAAGAGGATTGAGATGTCTGCTTGTGGCACTTCGTTGCAAGCAACTTGAACTACATGGATTAATTTACCAGAGTCTGTGGATGATGGTTCAAAGTGGACAGTCTCCTTCCCATCATATCCCCCACATGTTCGATAGGATTTAAACCAGGTAAACGGGGTGGCAAAACAATAACACCAGCTTCTTGGAGAAAGTCCATAGTTCAATGAATAATATGGGGACACGCGTTGTCTTTCTGAAAAAGGACGTGTCGACTGCCGTCTAGATAAGGCGCAACTGTCAAGCCTCTAATAAACCCGAGTGGTGATCGCCTATCATAGGCAATAGCCCCTCAAACCATTACTCCAACTGTCCTGCGTACATGCCTCTCAACAGCAAACCCTATGTCTCGTTGCTCTCCACGGCGGTGTCTTACCATCCCACGACCATCATGCATAGAGTTGCACAAGTTTGACTTGAATGTTTGAACTTGACTTGAGTTTGACTTAATTTCAAGTCAAACTCAAGTCAATCCTTCTGACAAATAATTCAAGTCAAGTCAAACTGGTCAATCACACAGGTTTGAAAATTCAAACTGTTTGTCAAACTAGTTTGAAAGAGTTTGAAAAATAATTTATTTCGTAGATATATTTTTTTAACAATCCACGAGGAAAATAAAATTCCTGTAGATGGCTGTATACCATAAATCACAAAAAATACAGGATCCCTTGTAAAAGGTATATTTAAAAGACCCTAATAAGGGTTACATCACAAAACAAAACGTTTTGGGATTAACAAGTAATCCATCATCAGTGTTAAGCCAATAACATGCATGCGTGAGCCACCAAAAAGTTATGGGTAAAAACCCTTTAAAAGGTATAAGATCTTATATTATACTACATATTATGTTAAAATAGTTGGATATTGCAAATATTCCTGAATATTACCCAGAGCAACAGAGGACTCTAACCCACGTGGATGTGATATGAGAGGTATGAACCTCACATATTAAAAGGTATAGTGTCTAAACTATACCTTTTAAAGGGTTTTTACCCATAACTTTTTGGTGGCTCACGCATGCATGTTATTGGCTTAACACTGATGATGGATTACTTGGTAATCCGAAAACGTTTTGTTTTGTGATGTAACATGGATACACCATGGTTTAAAAAGTTTCCATATATTGATAAAAGACACTTAACGAACATAATAAGAATGAGAACAGGACATGGTATATTTGGAACTCATTTACATCGAATCAACATTAAAACACATCCATACTGTGAGTGTGGAGAGGAAGAAGATCTAGACCACATTTTTCTTCATTGTCCAATTAATAAAGTAATTATTATTAGGGTCTTTTAAATATACCTTTTACAAAGGTATATTTAAAAGGGTATTTACCTCTATTTTATTATTTTTTTATATATTTTTTTGTTGAGATAGACATGTCAGTTGCCAACTAAGATAAGAAATTTAATAATACATTGAGTGCCATATAAATCATCCTTTAGTTCCAATAATTTTAGTATTTGTTTCCCTCTACTCATTTTTAAAAATCATGTACAATAGAACACTGACACTTTCACAGTAAATTATTTTAAGCACGCAAAACAAAATTAAATAAAAAAAATACTAAATGAACAGTTTTTGGTTAAAATGGGATCTAGCTACATATTTTTATAATTTTCTGCTTTTATAACCCATAACAATAAACACCGCACCGGCACCGTCTTCAACGACAGGACGAAAGTCATAAAAAAAGGTTTAGGAAAGTTAAAAAGCAAGAAAACAAAGAACCTCAAAAATCTGTTTTCATACCAACCCCTTTTTAAGCATGTTAATTCCTTGAAATTTTATGGTCAAATTTGGATTATCTACATTTTTTCAATACTAACGCCCCAGAATCTAACAGAGAATCGTAACATGTGGTGTGTACTAAAGTCAAGCTGCGTAAAGTGAAAGCAGTAGGTACTAACACTAAGTTGACCTGCACCTACAAAGCAGACTTTTGAAATTAAAAGTTGTACTGTTGGAATAAAATCAATATTTATACATGAAAAACAGGCTATTGATTTATACTCTTAGTACAGAAATGATTAATAAACATTCAAAATTCAAAATATAGAAGAATCCCGAAAGGTCCATTTTATGACTTATACTATATTCTTAGTACATAGCACGTTAGACATAATATAAAGATTTTATATAGATTATTTGTATTTTTCAATTTAATTATAAATAAACACATTTTCACTTTAAAAAAATTCCATCATTTTTTGACGGAAACTTCAAAATTAATGTACATTAATAGGGACAAAACTGTTATTCTGGCCAAACGCTTAGTTTAGCATAAACAGACCAAAGTGGACGCTTATATTAGTCTACAATTGCGAAACTGTTATGAATGGCAGTTATGGATATGGCAGTTATGAATGGTAGTTAAGAATGACAGTTATGAATATAGTCTTGTTATGCAAAACTAAAATCCCTTAATATACAGAATGTCGCTTGGTTTATTTTTGTTTTTCTTAGTAACCGTTAACGTGACAATAACAGGGATTTTTCCAAGATAGTTTTAGCTATGTGTCACCAGAATCCGCTGTTATCTCGATTTTAAAAAAATGGCGCTTGATCGAGTTATGCATAACGTTGTCCTTTTAAATAATTAGTTCACTGTTTGTGATTTTATAACGCTGTTCTTTATTTTTATATAATAGAAGTATGTATGCACTTTTCAATTTTCATTGCTTTGAAATCACCTGCCACAACATCAAATAAATCAGTATATTTATTTTTCTTAATTAATACTGCTTCGACTATAGATTGTTTCTCTTAATTTTTGCAGTGGAAATACTTTCAATATCAGACTCAATTTGTCTTCTTCTTTTTCTTCTTCTTCTTCTTCTTCTTTTTCTTCTTCTTCTTCTTCTTCTTTTTCTTCTTCTTCTTCTTCTTTAATTTGTTCTGGTACTTATTCTGAACCAAAAAATATCCAAATTCAGATTTTATCTTCCAAAGCCACACACTTCAAAACGAACGTAATAAACAAGCCAAATATGGACGTCTAAAAAATATGAACTACAAACTAATTTGCGGAGTAGCAGAATACAGATTCAGACCTATCCAAATAAGTCACAACAAAATCCGTACGCTCTCAATTAGAATTGGAAATAATTACGTTGCCAATATGATATTCAAACTTCAAACTGTTTGAAGAAGTTTGATTTCAAGTCAAACCTAAAGATATCGAAATCAAGTCAAGTCAAACTTTTTTACAAAAAAAGTTTGATTTTCAAGTCAAGTCAAGTTTGTTGAATAAAATCAAACTAGTTTGACTTGATGCATCTCTAATCATGCATTCCTAAACAAAATCATGATTCATCGCTGAATGCTACATTATGCCTTTCTGACACCCAATGCTGCCATTCTCTGCACCAATTCAAAAGTTGATGTCAATGGTCCGCAGTCAAGGGAAGCACTAAGTAGTCGTGGGCAAAATGAAACCGGTTCAAAGACTCGAATGCGACGGTACAGTGGACGCATAGTAACAGGTCTACCTACTACAAACCATTGGCTAACGATTTGACGCGTAGTAGCAAAATGGTTTCACGGAACTAGTAGTCTACAACGTAGTCTTCTTCATGTTCCTCTACCTTCGTTTGTCCACACACAACACACACGCATAGCCGTCGTTGGCGTACATTTAACACGACGGTTAATTTCATGACACAACAACCCCTTCTCTCTATAGGCAACAATTCTACCCCTCGGTTTCTTCACAAAAAATTTTAAAGGTAAATCTTTATTTTTACAAAAAGTATAAAAGATAAAACATTGGTATTGGTATCATAGCATGCTTTAAATATAGTTATTCTATTGCCAAAAAATAAATTATTCTTTCTGGGTATAACATTTCTAATGCCACTGAGTATAGATGAAGCTAGGACAAATAATCGCCAGACAAAAAATCCCCACAAATTATCCCTGGACAAAAAATCCCCACAAATGATCCCTGGACAAATAATCCCCGGACAAATAACCCCCACAAATTTTTTTGGACAAAATATCCTCACAAAAAATTCCGGACAAAAAATCCCCAAGAAATATTTGCTGCCGAATAGTTCTATAAAAGTTTTGCGGTGGATACAATCGACTCAAATGTTTTTCAGCCTCAGTGCATGACAGTTATAGCAATAGCCATGAAGCCGATTTTCGCCACGAAAATAATGAATAGCAATTAAGATTAAGCATGAATTGTAATTTCGATTACCAAATTCCGAATTCCAACTCCATGCCTTGGAAACTAGCCGAATGAGCTAAGGCTGTGGGAATCATGTTGTAATTATTCATTATAAAATTTATCCAAAAATCAAACCGGACATAGCTGCTCAGGGAGAGGCCAGATGGGAGAAGGTCTGTACTGTAGGACGGCCTAGCAAAAGTTGGAAAGATGCAGTCAGAGAAGATCTGGAGAAAATGGCAGTGAGACAATGGGAAATAGTGGCACAGGACCGACAAACATGGAAGGCAATAATAAACACGGCAAAGACTCTCGAAGAGTTAACGCCATAGATGATGATGATGACTAAATATTTTTGACGTTAAATTTACAAAACGAAACAGGTTTATTTGCATTACAATCAAATTATCGTTTTCAGGACCAGCGTTATCATAGCTGTTCAAAACTGAATAATTACAACTTGATTCCCACAGCCTTAGCTCATTCCCCATATCTTCCACGATTTTTGAAAAAAATCACAGTTTTTTGTCATATAAAATTTTAAGTTTTCGGCATGAAATTGAAATTCGAAATTTGCTAATCGAAATTACAATTCATGCATGCGTAATCTTAATTATTAATCATTGTTTTCGTGACAAAAACCGGTTTCTTGGCGATTGGAAAACTTTTAGAGAACTATTCCGCAGCAAATATTTCTTGGGGATTTTTTGTCCGGAATATTTTATGGGAATATTTTGTCCAAAAAAAATTTGTGGGGATTATTTGTCTAGGATCTTTTGTCCAAGGATAATAAAAATGGATTTTTTGTCCGGGATTATTTGTCCGAATCCCGTATAAATAAAGTATCGTGAAACACCCTACCCTGTATAAAAATATGGTTTATAACATTTTATATTTTTAGCATTAAAAATGATTTTTTTTTTAATTAAACATATTTACGTTATATGTAAATTTTGTTAACAGCCAGGGACGTATAATCCTCAAGTGGAACAGATATCTCCAACCTTTCCTGATCAGCTAACGCAAGATGACCAAGCATTTAGGACTACTAAAGATGAACTAATTCAGCAAATAGGGAAAGTCGATCGAGAAATTGCAAAGGCAGAGTCACAAATTACGATCTTAAAAAAGAAGCAGACAGAATTGGAGGAAATGGCCAAAAAACCTGCAGTTAAATTAGAGGTAGAGGAAGATACCACGCCGAAACATCAAAGTTTACCTCAGGTAAGTACTTATGTTAGTAAGGTTTATGTTTTTACAAATAAAAACAAATATTATATTTAATTGATTCTTTGGTCGCAAACCGAAAGGATTGACAGTGTAGGATCTGATTGGTCATTCCTCCACTAGTTGTTTAACATTTTGTCTTATAGCACCCCAATTGCAATTTGGAAATGGTATTTTTCCCCATCTGAAAAGTGAGTCGGAGTACCTGCCACAGTTTGTTCTTAGCCAGTGCAGTGTGGCTCAGATTCGTCTTGGTTGGTTGAAACCCTCTGGCTTGCTTTCAGTGGCAGATCTACATGGCAGGAGTGCGAAATAGGGAAATTTCCCCCCAACAGTCCAAAATTAAATAAAAAAATTGTTGAAACCTAAAAATAACAACAAAAATGTTCTTACTTTTTGCAGAAGATTGTATAAATCTGTTTTAGTCCACGTTGCAGTAGCAATACTAATATACACTGCGCGTCATAGAAAACGGGCACCCCAAAAAATGGGTCATGTTTGATGTCTCGTATCTCCTAAACCTGTCGTCCGATTTAAGTATTTTTTTTAACATGTTATAGCCTTATTCTTTAACAATATCGCTGTAATAATATTGCTGCTAAACAGGGAAATTTTCATTGTATACCGGGTGTAGGAACCAATCCTGTGTTTTTTTCTCAAAGCTCGCATCACCCTGTGGAAGATTCTAGCGTTTATAAAATACTGAAATTAAAAATCAACTCTCATGTTTTCTCAACATTCTGTTTTTTGATTTATTCGCTTGTGTTGAATAATAAAAAAGTTCGGTACTTTAACAACTAGCCATGTTTTTCATCAATACAGGGTGTTTTTAAACAAGTATGGCAAACTTTAAGGGGTAATTCTGCATGAAAAAATCATGACAGTTTGCTTTATATACGTATGTCCTCAAATGTTTCGTTTCCGAGATAGAGAAATTTTTAAAATTAAAACTTTTCTTACAAACTGATGATTTATTTATTGCTTTAAAACCGGTTGAGATATGCAAATGAAATTTGGTGATTTTTAAGACATAGTTATTGCACATTTTTTTAGATACAATTAAGAATTTAATAAAATTACCATTGGCGCGCGTACGGGTATTATGACCCGTCATATTTATGTTTCCTGTACAAGTTTTTGAAGATTTATTCAGTTTTCTTATTTTTCGCAAAAAATTAACCAAAAAAATATTTTTTTATTTCTATAGATCGATCCGATTAAATGATATTCTGATTATTTCGGTCTTACTGTAGTGGCAAAAAAATGAATCTTGAAAAAATAAATCTTAACACTTATTCCTAGACTTTTAGGAGGAACTTTTTTATTACAGAATATACTGTATTGTTACAAAGTCATTTGCAATTTACGACTGACAGAAAATTCCACCATCCTGTTGAATCATTTATTGCACTTTGATCAATATATTGATTTATATTTCTCAGTTATTCTGATAAAATATTTTATAGTACAGTTTGTTCTTTATATTCTTATGACATCATATAGATAGATGATGTATAAGAGGGATGATGTATAGCACATTTCACGAATTTGCAATTATTTTGAAAGCTTTTGAAAAACTGCTTCCAAGTTTGTCTGAACCGTCTGTTATTTATACACTTGAGAGCAAAAAATTCGACTCCAAGAGTAAAATAAGTTATAGTTTTTGATTACACGGTTTGGCAAGTGTCTATCCACACACAGTGTTACAAGTAAAATATGGTGAATAGAAGTAATTTTTATTGCAATGACACAAAATGTTTTGAAAGTTACTAAAGAACATAAGAAAGATGACTTAATGTTGCATGTGACAAAACATGTTATGAATGAAAGTAATGAATGTAAAAGTAAATTACCATAAAAAATTTGAGTATATCAAAATTAATACCTATTGAGTATTTCTTCCTTTGCGTTGTATTACACTTTTCATGCGACCTTATTAAGTTTCTTACTGATTCCTGAAGAATCACTTCCCACTCTTCTTCTAATGCAGTTTTTAGCTCTGTCACTGTCGCTGGTTTTGAATTACGGACCTGAACCTTGCATTTGAGCTTATCCCATAGGTGCTTCATGTTGTTATAATGATGGCCAGCCCAACGTGGGGCGCCGGTTGAAGCGTTTTAAAATGTCTGCTGAGATGGGGTCAGGGATAAAACTAACTGCATAGATACTGGGGGGGGTCGATATGGGGCTGTAGAAGGAGCAGATACTTATAACGTTCTTTTGCAAGACGGCAGCTCAGGTTTTGTTCGGTGGCGGGTCATGGAATCGTTTTAAGGGATGGGATATAAAATTAATGTTGGGTTTTTTCAAACTCCACACTCGTAATTATGCAATTAACTGGACCGCCTTCACTGGTGAAGTATCCATTTTGTAAAATATTCACTTATTGCACTTCGAAGTGTACACACGGGTTCACGTTTTAAAAGCGACTGAGACGACCACCGGCAAATTCAAAGAGGTCTAAATTGCGTAGAACAATGTTTGCTGCATTCCCTATGCCATACAGAAGAAGACGAAGTTTACAACACATTGCCAATTCCTATAAAACAATTATTTTTTAGAAGCTCTATAATAGACAATATTTTTTTGCGTTAGTTGTTTTAATTCAAAGAACACAACATGAAATTACTAAGCCTAAAGTACAATTCAACGAGTAAGTCCATTTTTTTGCTCTCGAGTGTACATTGTTGTTAATAGCCAGTAAAAAATTTTGAAAGTCGTATACCAACATTATTTGCTAAAGATTTGATTTGTTTCAGAAAATATATGCAGAGAATAGAAAAAGGGCACAGAATGCTCATGCACAGCTAGACTCCTTAGGACCGAATGTAGAATGGCCACTTTACAACCAGCCCAGTGACGCCCCCGTATACAATGAAAACAAAAGAAGAAACGCGTCATTTAAACGAAGACTTCTAGACTACTTTAAGAAAAAAAATAACGAAAAGGAATCACGCAATTTATACTTGACTGATACGTATAGCAGAATGATGCAAGAATGGTTAAGGAAAGTAGATAAAATAGAATTGAGCACGAAGAGGAAGGCGAAAGAGATGAAAAACCGAGAGTTCTTCGAAAAGATATTTCCAGAATTGAGAAAGCAGAGGGAAGATAAAGAAAGGTAATTTATATACTGTTAAGCTCTGTATTTCTGTCTGTTATGAGATTGATCAGCAAATTCTTATTTTGATTAATTACTTAATTATTTTAATTATTACTTATGTGAAGGTACATTCCATGTCAAATCACTCAGGCAAAAAATTTTGTATCTCCGATTTGTCTGAAAATTGGCATGTATCTTCTGCGAGACGTAAAAATAAGATATTTAAGGTAAAAAAATCTTCTTCTTTTTTTCTCAAAATGTTATTTTATGCGATTTTACAGTGATTTGGTGTTTATTTAAACAAATTTGCATTTTCTGTTGTAAAGTATCAATGAAAAACATAATATTTTAATAGAAAGGACTCACAAATGTCATTATATGGCATTATAACAAGTTATTTTGAATCAAAACAAGTTTTTGATCAAATTATATAGTGTAAAAAACGTTAAAATACCGTGTTTTACATTTTCCTTCATTCCCAAGATACATTATCATCGATTTGGCTGAAGATTTGCCCACAGGTAGCCAAAAGATAGGACTTTAAGTGGTTAGAAGGATTTGAATTATATTACAATACCAAAAAATTTACATGCAGTAATATCAGAGTCAAAAGTATATATTAATCAAGTCGGGATAGCATTTGACCTTGAATGACGAGCTGCCCAAAATTTTATTTTTATGATCTTTAGGGGAGTCAATAGCAGCATAAATTTAAAATCAGGAATGAATTCCTCCGTTACGTTAGCCGCCATCTTGATTTTAAAGGAGAACCTATTTTGCTCAATATCTCCGCCATTTTTAACTTTTCGATAAAAATGGTAGGAACTGAAATTGTTCCAAATAAATCGTATTTACAATTATTACAATTTCTTTTTAACAATTTTTGTCGTGAGGTCGATATTTTCGAGTTAATTATACTTACAGTAGACGCCTATATTTTTGACTATAATATTGCATGTAACTTTTTTGATATTGTAATATAATTCAAATCCTTAAACTCCACCACTTAAAGTCCTATATTTTGTCTATCTGTGGGCAAATTTTCAGCCAAATCGATTATGATATATTTTGGGAATGGAGAGAAATGTAAAAAACGGTATTTTAACGTTTTCTACACTATAAGATTTGATCAAAAGCTTGTTTTGAATCAAAGTAACTTGTTATAATGCCATATAATGACATTTTTGAGTCCCCTCTATTAAAATATTATGTTTTCCATTGATACTTTACGATAGAAAATGCAAATTTGTATAAGTAAACACCAAATCACTGTAAAATCGCATAAAATAACATTTTGAGAAAAAAAGAAGAAGAAGATTTTTTGACCTTAAATGTCTTATTTTTACGTCCCGCAGAAGCTATATACCAATTTTCAGACAAATCGGAGGTCCAAATTTTTTTTTTGCTCCAAAATTGAGTGAGATATCTCCTTTGTTTTAACAACAATTTTATTCAAATAATTCGTTAGACTATTCTTACAAAAATTTCTAAAATTTACTTTTCTCCTATTGAATTGATTACTTATTTCTTCTTTAAATTTTGGAATGACTAAATTATGCTATAGAACTGCTCAATACAAAAATAAACAAATATGGTGTGGATATAAAACAACTCTCTCCGTTTCACAAAAATTCTGACTAACCTTTTTGTTTATTCTTTACTTCTTCTTCCTGGATTGCGCAGCCTTCGATTCTCTCACACTTGCTCCGAGGATGTAGCGAAAGGTCCTTCTAGTCCAAACTGCTTCAACAAACAAACAACGGGACTCGCTCGAAATCTCGATTCAGTTTTCTCTCTGCTCGATATCTTGTGCAAATTGATACCCACCGCCTACTCGTTCTAGACAGAAAAACCGGAATCTCCGCGGACACAAGGAAAATTAACTTCTCAACTCAGTCAACTATTTCGTTTCAACACGATTCTGCTCGCAAAGGCCAATTTCACCACTTTACACCGACTTCTCACCTTTTAAAAACTGGACTGTGCACTCCAGATATTCATTACACAGTGACCATTTTTTCTTTCCTCAAAATCAGACTCAACACTCTCATCCCCACCATCTATCTTTCTCCGCCAATCACAAACATCCTCTCTACCCTCTACATCCATATTTTCATTTCTTAAGAACCAATTTATTTTGTATACAACTTTTCCATTTTGTTAAATTCTAGGAGACACCAAATTACTTTCGTTGTTTCAAAATGCTAAACAGAAAGCCTTATATTCTAAACTCAATAAATTTGTTTACTGCCTATCCTTCTAAGAAACATTTATAAAACGTCATTGTTCCTTTCAAAGCGAAATAAATGTATTTTCTAATTTTATCGCATAATTGTATGTCCGTTCAGAGAACCATTAACAAATCACTTAACGATTTCACTTTCCGCGAAAACACTTTTTACTAACTAAATTATAATATTTACAAATTTTGGTCATATACAGGGCGATGAAAATCTATGATCTCGTGGTCTCTGATATAAATTTATTTTCTAAATTTTTCCCATAAAAATTATACAACAATACATATCTTTGAATAATAAAATTATTAATTTAATATGTATGTACACATTAATGTGACGTTGGAATATTTTAACTGTGTGTTCTTTTATTTACATAATACAGTATGTCCCTGTAAGTTGTATCTTTATGGAAAACTTTTTTATTATTAATTTTACGAAAACAAGTTATTCTTTATAAAAAGCTCTGCATGGTCCAAAACCTAAGATTCAACCATCAGATATCAAATTTTATGAATATTATAATACGAGGTATGTCAAAAAGTTTTCCGTATGGATACAACTTACAGGGACATACTGTATAATAATGTTCTTGAATTCCTAAGTGGAGCATAAAACTTCAATGAAAACGCGCCATCGGGTTCTATTTTGCGCTAAGGCCTTCACCTCACTCCAAGACTTTCCTTGACCTTTTATCTCGGCCATGATGGATCTTCTCCAAGTTTGTGCTGGGCGACCTCCTTTTCTTTTTTCCTTGGGGATTCCAATCAAGGGCAGTTTTTGCAATACTGGAACTATTTTTTCAAAGTTTGTGACCGATCCAACCCCACTTTATGGATTTTATTTCATTTTCTGCCCTATTTTGATAGGTCAGGTGTAGTAGATCTTCGTTTCTAATGGTGTTTGGCCAGGGTGTGATTAACGTCCATTGTATCACTCATGTGTCGGAGTCTAGTTTGGAGAGACCATAGTCTAGTCTACAGCCATGTTAAAAAGACACAGGGAAAGCATGCATCCCTGTCAACTCCAGTAAGTACGATAAATTCTTCACTGTTGATCTCATTGTGTGTCATGTTGCGTTTCGTCTCAGTGTACAGTAACTTTATAATGGAAATTATTTTTTGTCTACGCAGGAAGATTCTGGTCTAAAGCCTGCTTGATTAGCTCGAAATTTTAGTATGATGGTCGTGAAAATTTTATTTATGGTGGTAAGCAATGTTATTCCTCTCCAATTTTCGTACAGTGTGAGGTTGTCCTTTTTTGGAAGCACAATAATGTTACCTTTTTTTCCATCGATTTGGAATGAGGTTTGTTTCTAGACCAGGGCGCATCTGTAAAAAAATTAGTACATTTGGATGTTGAGAGGTGACTCATATTTTTTTGCAGAAATTGCTTAGAAATAAATCATATAATGATAATTAAGTTATCCTCCCACTCAAAAAAGTCCGGAACATTGTTTAAATAATCAAAATGTCAAAAAATAAAGGAAAAATTCGATTTTCTTCTTCGTTTTTTGATTATAACTTTAAAAGTGTTCATTTCCGAGAAAAGTTGCACTAACATAAAAGTTGCGTAATTAAATTTCCTATAAGATAGGATTGGTTAAGAATTTTAAAAATTGTCACCCGTGTTGCAAAATAGCAATAATTGCGAAAAAAACATAAAAAAAAAACAGTATTCGCATTTTACTTTTTTCAACCATTTATGCTAGGACCTGGGACCTTCATATTTCACCCAGAAAAAGTTTATAATACAATAAAATAATAGTGTAAATTTCATTAAGATCGTTTCAATAGTTTTTGCAAAATAAATTGTGCTATCCATCTTTGGCAAAATGCATTTTTCAAAATGTTGAAGAACTGAAAACAAAAAAAAATAAAAGTTGAATTTTTTTTACATATAGAAGAATACTGCACCTTTCATTTGCAATTTGTAAAATTAAAATCGGTTAATTACCACCGCGTCAGGAATTTTTTTAAATAAATATTAATTTTTGGTGCTACGCGCAGGACAGCAGATACGTTTGCTCTGATTGGGCATTCCAATGACCTTTGATAGTGATTGATAAATTTTAATTTTTAGTACATTTCGATATAAATTAATAAATTTGTTTATTGCAAAATAAAAACATATACTCTGATCTTTGGAATAATACTTTTTTTAGCAAAAACTTTCTTTGTTCATATATTTTAACCTAGAGAATAAAAGTTTTTTTATTGTTTAAACATATGCAATTGTTTAAACAATATTTCACAAACAATACTCAAATTAGTTTGATTTTTGTGGAATTATAATATTAAAATACAACAAAATATAGAGTAAGAAAATAATATATTAGATAAAGATAGGAAAAAAATTTGGTGGAAATCAACTAGTGTGAATCGAACACCGCTGTCCTGCGCGTAGCACCAAAAATTAATGTTTATTTAAAAAAACTCCTGACACCGTGGTAGTTAACCGATTTTAATTTTGCGAATTGAAAATGAAAAGTACAGTATTCTTCTGCATGCAAAAAAAATTCAACTTGTCTGCTTTATTTTCAGTCCTGCAACATTTTGAAAAAATGAATTTTTTTTGCGAAAGCTGCATTCTTAGCCGATCTTAATGAAATTTACAGTATTATTTTATTATATTAGGTATAAAGTTTTTCTGGGTAAAATATGAAGGTCCTAAGTGTAGCATAAATGGTTGAAAAACGTAAAATGCGAATACTTGTTTTTTATGGTTTTCTCGCAATTATTGCTATTTTGAAACAAGGGTGGCCATTTTTAAAATTTTTAACCAATTCTAGGTTGTAGGAAATTTAATTACGCAACTTTTATGTAAGTTAAACTTTGGAAGTGAATACTTTTAAAGGTATAATCAGAAAACGAAGAAAAAAATTGAATTTTTCCTTCACTTTTTGACATTTCGATTATTTAAACCATGTTCCGGACCTTTTTAAGTGGGAGAATAACTCAATTATTATTATGAGTTATTTCCAAGCCATTTCTGTAAAAAAATATGAGTTCCATACTCGGATTATATGGAGCAAAAGTTCAGCAGTTAGATGCGGATCAGTTTTTAGGATTTATTATAGTACTGTTATCGATTCCCGGAGACTTGTGACTTGTTCTTTCTCAGAGTTAGATAGCAATTATTATCTCTGTTTTAATAATTTAATTTGATACTGAATAGATTAATCTAATTCTTGTTAATTGTAGGTTCAACCGAGTTGGAGCTCGAGTAAAATCAGAGGCAGACATGGAAGAAATAATGGACAATCTACAAGAGCAGGCTCTAGAAGACAAAAAGATGAGGAGTTACGCTGTAATACCACCAATTTTAATAGATAAAAAGGAACGGAAACTGAGATACGATAACCATAATGGGTATTTGGATGACATGGAAGAGGTCTATAAAAGTAGGAAGTTCCTTAACGTCTGGACACAAGCCGAAAAGGAAGTTTTTAAGGAAAAGTATTTACAGCATCCGAAAAATTTTGGAGTTATAGCCTCGTATTTAGATAGAAAGTCAGTGTCAGATTGTGTACAGTACTATTATTTAAGTAAAAAGACCGAAAATTACAAACAGTTATTTAGGAAAGCAAGGCAGCGGACAAGAAGCGCTAGAAATACTAACCAGAAAATTAATAGTAGTTCCAATACATCTGTTATTGACATTTTGACGACGGGTAAGTTATGGCAATATATTGACTTAAATAATACATACTCTTAACAATCAAAAACATCTTCATTCTTTCTTTAATGGATTTTATTAACCCTAGAACCACCCACTTGGGGTAACTGAGACACCAACCACAAGGTGGGGTCGGCAGTGACCCATTTTAAGAATCGCTTCATTTTTGATACATAAAAAAACATAAAAACAAATGCTGAATATAACAATGAAAGATCTAAAATTTTTATTCTTCACAAATGCTAAAATGATGTTCCGTGCACATATTTTTTGTGCCATCAACGCAAATATGGCCTCCTTTCCGGTCACGAGATCTTGGACAACTGACACAAAGACGTAAACAGTTTTGCTGTTCTTTGGGGCGGCAGTTCATCAGGTATTCCAAGGTAATCATGAATAAACTGTCTTATTTCTCTTATGATGCGGAAACTAATAGAAGAATATAACAAATGGGGTCTCGAAGTCAAGGAAAACTGAAGCCATGTGTATTGGAGTGACAAAGCAGTCCATTACATTAGATGATGGGGTAGAAATTAAACACTGTGTTCCTGGGCATGAAGATAACTCAAGATGGAACACTCGATGCTGCTATAAAAGACAGAAACATACAGAGTAGAAAAGCCATATCCATGATGAACAGCATTCTGTGAGACTTAACAATCAGCCGTGTGATGGATGACCGAAGTTATCTTTAACGTAAAGTTATCCTGTAGTTAAGTTATAATCCTCGAATTGGTGTGATGTATCAAATTTAACTTAACTATTTGCGTTATTTCTTGACAGTTCTTGAGTTATCAAATATGTCAACTGTCACTTTATAACATGTCATTAAACCTCAAGTTATGAGATAGTTTTGTAGTTATGTAAGGATATGTAAGGTTAGGTTCAAGGTTCATAAATAGACAGGTTGCATGGTAACTTTCCACTATGGAGACCTACACAGAGGAGAGGAATCGAGATAGGACGACCTTGAAATTTTTGTACACAATTTTGCCTGTTTGCTTGGTTTCTCGCTAGGGCGGCGGTGGCGTAGAAATAGATGCTACTTTTGCATTGGAGTGAATGTGAAAATTTCGAAAATAATTAATTATTCGTAGTTAATATAAGATTATTGGTTTTGGTGGTTAATATTATTTAAATATGAGTGCCAAGAAAGCTTACACTAAAAGAACTTGCTTCGTACTGGGATTTATATCGAGTTATCGTTCCGATAAAAAATTCAAAAGGGAACTTAACGAAGTTAATAAAGACTTTTTATAAAGATTTGTCTTTATGTTATTTATAACGTTCGTGGATTAAACCTATTCGTTTGTATGTTATTTCCTTCGGTGTAAATAAAATTTGTGCCTATTATTGGTTTTTATTTTAACCTGAAAATTATAGTGATAATAGTAGGACGATCTTGAAAGTTTTTCTGTCGAAACAATGCATTTTTTGAGACAAAATATTTCACAAAAATTAACATTAATTTTATAAAAGTCAGACTATCGTCTGCGTAGTTTATAGACATATATTTTTATTAACTAAATTTAAACATCTGATAGATAAGCTTTCAGAATATAGATAAATGAAGTATTAAAAAAAAGCAGTTTAAATTTTGATAAAAAGAATACCTAATTAAAAAAAATTGATCAATAAACTTCAAATTATTTAAATAACTTTTTAAACTTTTTAAAAACAATTACGTACAGTTAAGTCAATTTTTTCAACTAACAAACTTTTTAATATCAGTTACAAAGATATTAAAAAATTAATTTGCCGTTGAAATACCATTGGTATATAAATGTGGCAGTTAGATAATGTGACAAAATATTTCCGCTTCAAAATAAGCTGTCCTACATATTAAAGTAATGACAAATTTAAATTTGATGTCACATCTCCATCTACAATGGTATATAAAGAATACACTTTTTACCACACCTCGATATGTTATAAGGGTAAAATAATTTATTTTTGGCATAAAACATATTCAGCTACAATCCACCAATAAATTAATGTCTAATTACGCTAAAAACAAAAATAAAATGAGTTAAATATTAAATAAGTCCATAAGAGCTAATGTATTTGTAGCACCTATTCGAACACTTGCGCCTCTAGCGGCGATTGCTGAAAGTTGAATTAGAGGTTGAAAAGTTAGCCCACAAACGATGCATTGCGTTTCCACTCCTTCTTACAGGTCTCCATACTTTCCACCAATCAGCGTCGAGAATCTAATGGCGGGAGTGACGTCACCCAGAATGCTGCATACAAATTCATTCAGTTCACTCATTGAAATGAACTCGGAAAGTAGGAATGTATTGAAAATGTGTATATTTAAAAAAAATATGTTTGGATTTTTAATGACTATTTATTTCATATATTCTTTAAAAAATGTGGTAGATACCTGTAGAGTTACAAAAATCATAGAATATAATTGCAATTAAATATATGCAGTAGAATAGCATTACTACTTAATTAAAGCAGAAGTAGATTGTTTCTTGTGTTTATATATGGGACTAAATCATTCAAATATCCTAGGTATATTAATAATGGGTTGAATACAATTTACTTTTTTAAATGATTTTGAGTAGGTATATAATCATTTTGAATTGGGGATAATGCATGTAGTACATTATTATAAATTCCTTCTAACGTGTAAACCATGGTGAAAAAGAGATTTAACTAAAGATTTATGTACCTATCAAAATTAGTAGTTTTTCCCTTAAGTTTAACATAAGAGCAACTGATTACGTTAGGTACTGGATTATAATATCTAAAACTATTAAAACATTATGATTCCATTCAATAGGTACCTGTGAAGTTTTACATTAACAGTAAATTATAAAAAAAAAATACAATTTCAGTGCAACAAAGGGAATTTTCCCTATTTTATATATTCATTTGCTTTATAATTGTTTATTCAAATGATCTTCAGATGACTGCAATATTAGGTTATAATTTTTTATGAAACAATTAGGTACATATAATAGATCTATTATCTATAGACTTAATTAGATATATTGTTCAATAAGTCTCAGCAGATTGTAACGTACACAAATGATGTAAACTTGATGTGAAGAACCGCAAGAGATATTACAGAACTGTATGTGGAGCTTAAAGAAAATGCGAAAGAAATAGGGCTAGGCGTCAACGTATATAACACTTCTTGTAAAAGAGTTTTGGGTTTAAGTTATTATACTAAAAACACTTAATGATATCTATAGGTACATTATATCTCAAGATATAAACACAAATTAAAACACTAACGATATTTAATAACAAAATATAGCCTCCAAACCACGTATCCTATTATGTTTACAAACAATTCGTAAAATTGATCGTCTGGGTGACGTCACGATGACAATATTTCATTTGTCAATGTCAAAGTTACCATACAACCTATGGTATAGGGACCTTGGGTTAGGTTCATCTTTTGATTTGTTTTTATGAAAATAGACAGAAATAAAGTGAATTTAGAAGCTAATAATTTAATAATTAAGAATAGAACGGTAATACAATTTTAAAAATTATACAAAAATCAAATCGAGAGATATAAGTTGAAATTAGAAACTGAAATTTCCTCAAATTGAAGCTCAAATACCCCAAATTTAAATTTTTGCCGCATTTTAATAAATTAGTAGTCAAATGAAGAGAACAGTAAACCAAAATTATACTACTTATCAACGAGGGCCATGGAAATAATTAATAGTTCCTATAGTCTTCGATTATATGGGAGTATAATATACAGTTCTATGTACATTCGCAAATTTAATTTACCATGACCCATTGTTTCTTTTTTTTCTTCAATCTTTGGTTTTACTAAATTAAAGTAAATTATCTCATTGAATAACTTATGTCGCTCAGTTACGTATGTCGGTTACACATCACTTCTCTGTTTTATACTTTATGCAAGCATAATTAGATATATCTCGCGTGGTCTCTATACTGTCTGTATGACTTCGTCCCTGATTTTTGTTCCGTCTCCTCAGCAAATAGTATGACTGTTGAGCCTACCATAATTATGGTTTTGTACCACAACATTTCTCCTTTACCATGTCCATCCTCAGGTTCGCCCTGGCGTCAGTTCGCTCTGGAAATCTCCCATAATTTTCCGCCCCCAAAAAATCCCACTACAATTTCTGCTTAGAAAAATTTCCCTAGACGCTTTCAAATTACCCCAAAATTGTGGGAAAATACACCAATCTGGCAACCCTGTTTCTATCTACCGTTTGAAACACCACCGAACCCCAAGGTTAATAGATTAGGGCGTAGGTTGTCTCATAACTGTAGACCAATCAAAGGCTGGCTTTTTAAAGGCGGGAATACGTCATCCGTACGACAATTTTAAAATTGTCATAAGAGTCAATGCTAATAAAAGGTTCAAAAACTTAGGTTTTGCAATATATTTTGAGATTTTCTTGGGTATAGGTATATTAAGTGGTTCTTATATTGGTAATTATATCAATTTTTCCCTTAAAAATCAATAGTCTGCTAACAAAAAACTAGAATTTATTTAACACTTATTATGTGTGTTTTAAATGGAGAAAACAATTTAATTAGCACAAAAATCCAAAAAAAAATAGAAGAAAAAGTTTAAAATCAAAAATACTAATATGTAGGTACTTACTTATTATGTTTTTCGTGAAATGTGCAGCACTTTTATCATTTTTGGTGGTATGCAACAACAAAAGAACGAATAATATAAATAATTTATTATTAGGTTAAAATATATAAAAGACGTAACATAATATTAACATATTCAGAAACGAGGAAATGTTTGCTACCTATTTTCTTATGTTTAGAGGCCCATTTATCTTGTAACATTTTATTATCCATTATTGTTTGATAATGTTAAGGTATCTGGGAAATGTCCATAAACATTATTTTGTTTCCATCTGGTTCAGGAATTTTGGAGTTGCTTTTACATATAGCTATGCTACAAATGTTACCACCACTCATCTAAAAAATGTTTTATTATTATAACATACAAAACTACATATTATTATGTGTAATATTATAATTTTGTTAAACTAACCTTACACGGTTACGAAAACACACTTCACAAGTCATTACTGCCTTTGTATAGGACCCAAATAAGTAATTATAGTAATATAGTCCTTATATGCTTAAGAACTCAACAAATATTAAACAAATAAACGATATTATAAGAAAATTCCACAAAAATATACGGAAATATAACCACACACAACTGTCAAACTTGACTTTGTCGTACGAGTGACGTAGGCATTCCCCTCCCTCTCGCTTCCGCCCACATAGTTATGAGATAACCTAACCCCTATCTATGAACCTTGACCGAACCCGAACAGCTGTTTGCTGTTCGGTCATCGACGCGCGACGGTGGCCGACGATGGGTATTTACTTTTACGGTCATCTACCCATCCTGGAGCATGTTCCGAAACATCTCTCGCGCTCACTCCAACTTGTACTATTTCTACATAAGGTTTTCTTTGTTACATCAAACTTTGTTCATCAAATGTTATTTCTAATATAACATTGAAAAAATAACTATCTCATAACTGTGAAGAATACATCACACCGAATTTTACCTAAATAGTTATGGGCATCGTTATACCTGAGAGTAATCTTAACTTTAACTCAAACGTTAAAGATAACTTCGGTCATCCATCACACGGCTGAATATCTAAACCGAACAAATAGCTCATATACAATACCATACTTAAAAGTGTAATCACACATGACAGTGAAGTTTGGCCACTGAAACAAAGAATAGAGAAAATGGTACTAGGAACAGAAATTGACTTCTGTAGAAGAGCAGCAGGCAAGTCAAGAAGAAATCGGATAGCAAATGAGAGAATACGAGAAATGATGGGAGTCACACATACAATAATTAATGATATAAAAACAAAACAACTAATATGGTATTTCTATGTACAGAGAATGCCAGATGACAGGAACCCTAAACAGATTTTGACGTCGACACTGTAAGGGAGAAGGAAAAGATGAAGGCCGAGAAGAAGGTGGAGGGAGAACGCTGTAAACCGATAGTCGTAGTAGTAACTCTCTTGGCAATCGTTTATTTTGCACTCTTTGCTTTATATTATCTTCCACCAGAACAACTGTTATTTTTTTAAAATTAGTTTGAGTATCACTATTGTTCAATGTTTGGAATAAATGCAGTACAAAAGAATTGATTCCAGCTGAGTCAACCATACCATTTATATAAAATTCTTAAAGGTTATCTACTTTTTTGGCTAATTGTTTTTGAGTGACAAAGTGGTCAAATGTATCGACCCCACCGTTAGTCGAACTCTAGAACATTGTAATTTCTGGCATTTTTGTTTCCAAACTTATATCGTCTTGAATATGCAGAGAACTTATTAACACCACCACGCATGTTTTCTTTTCTGATACATGCGAAACTAGGGTAATATCTTTTGAAAAGGCAAAAGCTGACGAAAGGAGCCTTTTACATCCAAAATTTGTATTGGTATTTTCCTTGTTGTGTTGCGAAGAGTTCCAACCATGATGAGTTTATTTTCAAGAAACTTCCATGCTAATTTGAATGAAGAAAACCAATTATCCATCGTAATGTTGCGATTCGTTCCTGATATTAAATTTGATATCTTCATGACATTGCGTTTGGAATCGAACCGTCCAGAGGATTTCTATTTGAATCTCTTCCAATATAGGAAATACAGTGGAACCTCGATTATCCGTCTCTCCATTAACCGTCACCTCTGTTAACCGTCAGGCTACATACAGATGTTGTATTGACTACATTAGCAAAAATTTTAATGTATAAAAATTAAAATAAAGTTAATTTGATTTGTGATGAGGACACAAACGGCTATCCATTGCTGACAGATAAAGAAATCGTTGAAATGACAACAAAGGCGGACCAAACAGATTCAGAAGCTGACACCACAGAGTTGGAATTTGGCTGTAGATATGTTAATGAACCTATTGTAACTGACAAAGATTTGCGTAAATAATCTAGAGAAGCTGCGTCGCACATGCAATAATTCATTGAGTGGTATTCTCTACAAGAAGAAGCCAATAAAGTAGATTGCATGATCTTATGCCGATTAAGAAATTCAGCCGTCGCAAAATGTGAAGCAACAGTAAAACAAACAAAGATTTCAGAATATTTTAAATTGATTCGATTGTATGAACACAAAACCCTCTTATATTGTCAAACAAAACATACAAATGAAATTTGAAAGTTGTACTATGAATTTTTAATTTTTTTAAATGTTCTGTTAACCGTCTTTTCGATTATCCGTCATACCCTTGGTCCGGTGCCCTGACGGATAATCGAGGTTCTACTGTAGCAGAATACATGCAATAAGTTTTTGAGTCCCACATCATAATAATTTTGAGACCATATTTGTCCGATTTGCTGGTAAGTACATTTTGAAAGAACATCGTCATCAAAAATTCAAAAGCTGTTCATTTATAGTCACATATTCTTGTGGAGTATAGTTACTTTTGCGGTAGGTTATAAATAACTCACATATTTCTCTTATTGCTTCCTCTGTCCTCTGTTTTGTTCTCAGAACGCTTTGTTTTATCATCGAAACTCAAGCAAAATTAAAGAAACTCAAATTGGTCTTTTGTCATTGTGCTACGAAATATTGGGACCCCAAGTTTTTCTGACCACATATCTTCCAGAAAAAGATGTGCATCTTTTAGAATGCCAGCAAAATAAATAAAATATGTCAAATCAAAGCCATAAGCTCTATCTTATTTGTTTGTTGTAAATATCGCTATTTTGATGCTTATTTTGATTTACATACATAGTGCTATTTATTTTTTTACCATTGACAATGATATCCAAAATGTAGTTGGTGAAAAATAGCTGCCATATTTCACATTTTTGCAGCTTTAGCTCTTCCTTTTCTTCTCCTTCTTCTTTTTTTATAAACATGACTGTCTGTTTTTTCAACGTACTTCCAGTAAATTGTCATTCCGTCGTTTTCGTGGTGTTCCCACTGATCGTCTTCTCACTGATTGGGGAACCGTCTCCCGCTGTACTTACTACTCTATTTGTTGTCATGCTCTTCCTTTTGAACCAGGTAAACGCAAAAGAATATTTTTTGAAGAGGTTCTTGATTAATATTCTACTACCAGAAAATCCGGCATGATTTTCTGTAGGTTTCTTGGTAGGTTCTATGTCCATTCCGTCCTTATTGGTTTCTATCTCCTCCTGTAGTTCTTCTAATGTATATTCATCAGGTATAGAATCGTTGACTAAACAGCCACCCTCATCTTCGCTATTTTCTTTGTCTAAGGTTCTTTGCCACAAATAGAATAGATTCGTCTTTGTATTGCTTGTTTTTTTCATAATAGGGCGCCTTTCATACAATGCCCGTTTTTCAGTAAGTTGTAGCTTTTTATAATCTATTTTCTTATATAATAATAACTAGGACAAAAAAAAACAAAAACAACTAACCTTACTCTGCAAAAATTATAACATAGACCACAATGTGGGGTCAAAAGACAAACAATTTATTTTCGACCATTGTGAAAATCTAGCCAAGAAACATACACGCACTATTAGCTATCAACCAGTACTGAAGCTATGAGGAACCACAGCCTAAGGACTAGACTGTACACAAGAGTATTCAAGAAAAACAAAACGACTGGAGCATGGGCCACCCACGTTGTGGTTCTAGGGTTAATAAAATATATGATGTTGATTTTGATCATGTAGACAATTTGAAGTCATTATAATATTATTTATTATTAATTGAAACAATGAATGACAATAATTAACTAATATCTTATGAAGAGTGGAATTATTATTTATGTGCCTCATTAAAAAAGTCATTTGACTAACGATGTGAGCGAGTTATATAAAATTTCGGTGATACAGTTGGGCAAACGTCAAAGGCTTATCAGTGAAGTTTACTGTAAAGTGAAGTTTACTGTAAACCTGTAGACACATGCGCCCTCTATTTCTACTTCACTTACACAAACACTTCCACACATACACACCACACATAGAACAGTCAATGAGGGTATGTGGCTCCGAATTCTATCCTACTATATCGATTTACGTGATATTTTCACAGTAAGTAGGGAATAGCCCAAGAAACAAAGTCTACCCTATGTCGATGTGTGCTTTTGTCTTGGAGGCGGTTCCCACCCCTTCTCGGGAGTGGAAAATTTTTTGCTTAAATAACTACGGAAGTTGCTAGAGAACCTAATACTAAGCAAAAACTGTTCTATAATTTTTTTTTCGAAAACTTAATACTTTTTGAGTTATTCCTGGTTGAAAATTGGCCATTTTCATTGAAACAAACACCTTTTCAAAAGGTTTTTTGCGAATACCTTCAAAACTATGCATCTAACTAAAAAAACTATATAAAACATTTTTGTAGCGTATAAAATAACAAAGAGATTCTTTCCTTTATGAATCTTCTAGTTATAACACAAAAAGAGATATGGTAAGTGAAAAAAACTTTTTTTCTTGGTGCATGCTCAAATCAGTGTATTTAACTTGAAATAACAGAGAAACGGTCGATTTTAGGTGTATAATGCTACCAATAACTTTTGTTGTACTTGAAAAGACCTTTAAAATAAGCAATATTAAATGTCAATTACATTAAAACTATGCGAGATAAACTGTAAAAAATTTGATGACTAACGTATTTTAAGAATAAAAAAATGAGAAGTATATTTAACCCCTCATCCACAAGAATTTAAATGCATCGTTTTCCTTCTACAATACATTTTACTATAGTGTTCTTTTTATGTTCAAAAAGTTGGGCGGGTTTAAAATGAATGGTTTTTGAAAAAAATAAGATCAAATTATTGAGCACATTTTTAAATTTTCTTAAAAATCTTCCTTTTTCTCCATGTAACTCGAAAATGATAAGAGATTCCAAAAAAAAAGATGCCACACAAAAATGAAGGTTTCTTCTAGATCTAGATAAACATTTTGATTTTATTTTTTATAACAGTATCTCTTATCATTTTCAAGTTACATGGAGAAAAAGAAGATTTTTAAGAAAATTTAAATAGGCGCTCTATAATTTGATATTTTTTTCAAAAACCATTCATTTTAAAACCGCTCAACCTTTTGAACATAAAAATGGCACTGTAGTAAAATGTATTGTAGAAGGAAAACGATGCATTTAAATTCTTGTGGGTGAGGGGTTAAATATACTTCTCAATTTTTATCTTAAAATTCGTTAGTCATCAATTTTTTGCAGTATATCTAACTTAGTTTGAATGTAAGCGACATTTAATATTGCTTATTTGAAAGGACTTTTCAAGCACAATAAAAGGTATTGGTAGCATTATATACATAAAATCGACCAGTTCTCTGTTATTGGTGCATGCTCGTTGAGCATGCACCAAAAAGACAAACTCTTTTTACCTACCATATCTCTTTTTGTGTTATAACTAGAAGATTGGGGAAGGAACGAATCTCTTTGTTTTTTTATGAGCTACAAAAATGTTTTATATAATTTTTTTAGTTAGATGCATTGTTTTTAAGGTATTCGCAAAAAACCGTTTGAAAAGGTGTTATATTTCAATGAAAATGGCCTAGAATTGGGTTTTCTAGCAACTTCCGTAGTTGTTTAACCAAAAAATTTTCCACCCCCGAGAAGGGGTGGGAACCGCCCCCAAGACAAAAGCACACATCGGCATAGGGTAGACTTTGAATAAGGAGATATTTTCAGGCTATTCCTAAAATTTCATTAAAATCCATGCAGTAGGATAGAATTCGGAGGTAATATCCTATTCTTGCTCTCATTGACTGCCCTAACAGGAAAAGCGAAATTTGAAATAAAATGATCTATATTTTGTAGGTGTAACTACGCGTCTTCAACGAGAGCAACAAGCAAGAACGGTAGTGCAGCCATCGTCTAGAATTGAATCATCTTCAAATCAACTTCAGCTGCCTATCAGTGAATCCGCTGCTTTAGTGGCTACTCCACCATCGGCATCAACTCCAACGCCTTCTGCTACGACGGTAACGCCCACAATTACGTCAATAGGAAGCCCCTTAGGGCTGGCAATAACAACACCAACCACAGCAGGTGCAATGCCAACATCTTCACCTACAGCGTCTGCCACATGTTCGGAGATGTCTTTCACCAGCACTTCCGTGATCTCGAGTAATACCAACGGAATATCTTCTGTAATGGTTACCACCACGATAGAAGAAGAACATACTCCGGCTCCAGAAATGACGTTTTCTACGATAACCTTTAGCACACCTACTACTTCGATGAATGACTCGACAAAACCAAAGATTTTCTTAGGGTTTTCTGAGACACCAATATCTCCAACACATGTAAAAGATGAATTAGTTTCTCCCCCAAAGAGTATATATAGTTTCGACAATGAAGATCTAAAAGTTGAAAATATTAACTTGCTGAGCTCCTCGCCTGCCATAAAACAAGAAATTGTGGATGTGCTGACGCCCAAAAATGAGGGAAAATCACAAGAAATGTATAGGTAAGAATATCATAATGCTGATTCCCTGTTAAAATTTTTTATGTTCCAATATAGTTACAATTTTCGTTCATTGACTCCTGTAATTGAATATAGTCGTATACAGTGTGTCGCATTTAAGATTATCGGCTATATTTCGGCTACATCCCTATATTTGGGCTATCAAAATAAATACAGATTTGAAATTTTGCACAGTCATACAGGTTGATGGTTCACATTTTTTAAGATAGTCAATTGAAATTTAAATTTTAAATGCGGCCTACTGCGAATCCATAAACAGGGTGAGTTTTCGATATCTTGCTTCGCGTAAGAAATATCAAAAAAAGTTATTTGGAAAAGTTGTTCCAAATATGATTATAACCCCACAATTTTAATGACAAAATTCGCACTTTTACTTTTTTTAGTATTTGTAGTTCAAAACCTACAGTTGGCTGCCCTGAGAGGCTTTAAATTACAGTTGACTATCTTAAAAATTGTGAACCATGAACCTGTGCAAAACTTCAAATCTGTATTTATTTTGATAGCCGAAATATAGGGCTGTCTTCATCTTAAATGCGACACACTGTATACAGGGTGTCCAGAAACTCTACCGACAAACGAAGGCAGGAGATTCCTCAGATAATTTTAAGACAATTTAACCCAATTCACCTAGTCCGAAAATGCTTCCCAAGGAAGCTAAAGCTCTTTGAAGATGGCGTCATGAAATTAGTTTTTCTTAAATACCTCCAGAACGCTTCTATTTAGAAAAACGAAAATTGGTATGCATATTTACTTTTCAGAGATGAATCGATTCCATCCATTGCAAATTTCTAGTACCGGTCATAGGCGTCCGTTTTGGATAGAGCAACGGGTATTTTATCGCATAACTTTTTTGTCCTTAACTTTTATGCATTTTTGACTCCGGATTATTAATTTGTGAGGTATTCTAGTACTAAAAGGTACTCTTGCTCTAAGTCGGTAGGACACACCGTTTTCTAAAAAAAGCGATTTGAAAGTTTTTCGTTTTTGGAATTTGAAAAAAAATTGAAAGACCTTTTCAACAAAAAACGAAGTATTTTACCAACATAAAGTAAGAGTAACTTTTAGTACTCGAATACCTCATAATATAATAATCTAGTATCAGTAGCAGTGTGCTAGGTGATGTAAGGCAGAACTTCACTGGTCAAATGAGGTTTGAACCAGAAGAGATCCTAAAACTACCAATAAGAAAACTGTTGGCCTTCGTTGAGGCCACAGGACTTATCAAAGTTTAAGGAGAAGAACAGGGTTTGGTACAAAGGTCTTATGACCAAGTGCCAGAGACTAACGAGCCTCGCCTGAGTTAAGAAGAATAAGAAGAAGAAGAATCTAGTGTCAAAAATGCTCAAAAATTTAAGACAAAAAAGTTATGCTATTGGGACCGTGCAAGTTGCGCAAAGCGACACCTATTTCTGCGCTCTGCACTTTTATTCGCACTTTTAATTGTATTGACCAATTACGTTAGTCCTGGTTGCTGGATAATTGTCAAGGCCATAGCCCAAAAAAAAATAATAAGAAGAAAAAATAAGATTCAGGTTATGTGATGAAAACGTAAACAATTGTATGTAGTAAATAAAATTAGTTATTAAAATGCAGTACTGCAAACAAAATACAATTAATTAAATTTACCTTTATATAATAATTGCATATCATATCAGTATTGTGGAGCAACATATAATTTTTCTCCTTCAATGACAGCAGATATGAAATGTACGTCAATTTGACAATTTCAATTGACAATATGAATTATTTAAGAAAGTTGCAATATTTCTCCGCTATTCGCGCACGATCGTTTCACGTATCCCTTCCAAGTACTTGCACGCCGCGAATAAAATAACTGTTGACCTACCCAAGACGGACGCCTATGACCAGTACTAGAAATTTGCTATTAATGAAATCGATTTATCTCTGGAATATAAATAAATGTACCAGTTTTCGTCTTTCTAAACAGTTTTTTTCTGAAATTTTTTTTTAATTCAAAAAGCTAAAAATTTTCAAATCGATTTTTCTAGAAAACGGTGTGTCCTACCGATTTAAAACAAGAGTACCTTTTAGTACTAGAATACTTCACAATTTAATAATCCAGTGTCAGAAATGCATAAAAGTTAAAGATAAAAAGTTATGCGATAAAATAACCGTTGCCCTACCCAAAACGGACGCCTATGATCGGTACTAGAAATTTGCAATGGATGGATTAGATTTATATCTTGAAGATAATTACGCGTACCAATTTTTGTTTTTCTAAATAGAAGCGTTCTGGAGGTATTTAAGAAAAACTAATTACAAGACGCCATCTTCAAAGAGCTCTAGCTCCCTTAGGAAGCATTTTCGGACTAAGTGAATTGGGTTAAATTATCTTAAAATTATCTGAAGAATCTCCTGTCTTCGTTTGTCGGTAGAGTTTCTGGACACCGTGTATAATATACAGACTGGAGCAAAATTTTGGAAACCCCTAATTACTTCTTGAATGGATGGTACGAATTGTACAAAAACCAGATTATGCCTATTCTTCAATATGGAGATTTCAAATTTGAAGCTTGCATTGTTGCCAGATTTAGATAATTGGAAGATTAAGTAGTACAGTCCAACCCGCTTATTGGAATAGCCTTCGTGCCAATAAAAAGTATTCCTATAACCGGGATATTCTAATAACCGATCATTGGTCGCTAGTAGAAACGTTTCCGGACCTCAAATTTCTATTCCTTAAACCGGGATATTCCTTTAAGAGGTATTCTAATAAGCGGGTTTGACTGTAGTATTGAATGGCCTTCCCGTTCACCCGATTTAAATCCTAAAGATTATTTTTATTGGGGATATATACTTGAAAAGTAGAATTTATAAAACTAAACCAGCAAGTGTTGCAGAGCTAAGGCAAATAATTATTGATGCATCCATATTAATTTCTAAAGAAATATTGAGAAAGCTAATAGACTTCTTCTACCATCGTTTAGGATACTCTCAAATTAACAACGGAGGACATTTTGAACACTTGATTAGGTAGACGTAATGCAGTGAACTTTTAATTATGTTTAATAGTTGTAGGCACATAGTTTGAATCAAAAAAAATATTGAGGTGATTAAGCGTTTCTAGGCTTCTGTTTTATCTTTTTAAGATGTCTGAATACATAAAATCATAAGTATTGCATACAGTTAAACTAGTATTGAAGTAAGGATTCCGATAATAATACAATATACAGAATATTGTATTTAAAAAACCGAAGTGACTAATGATACCAGAAAAATGGTAAATCTAGCAACGTTACATATATCAAATTTTAAATCTTCACATTCAAAAATAGGCGTGTCCCTGTTTTTGTACAATTTGGACCATCCATTTAAGAGATAATTAGGTGTTCATAGACTAATAGACTAAGAGCCGCTATAGGTGAAAATTCTTAATCATTTTAGGCACGACGGGACCTTATAACTTAAATAGTAGAACCTAAAAGAAAACGTTTGAGCACTGTGCCGTCACTTTTCAGTGGCACATGCGTCTACAGTGGCGCATCAAACTTTCCACTTATGGACGGGATACATAAATTAAAAAATACCCTCCCTCATTACCAGAATTTAATTTTTTCCATTTTTTTAAGTTTTATGTGATTAAGACATAAGATTCGTCTTAATTTTAACCCACCACCCCCTTCTCCCTGCCCCCACCATCAAAAACTTTATTTTTCGATTTTATTTTTTTTTCGTGGGATGCAATCAATTTTAAAATTTCAAAAAATTTACACGCATAGTTAAGGCTTTTATAAAATACGTCTATTTTTTATAGACCTGTAGGTTGAATGTACATAACCTCAAAAAAATTTAAAAAATTTTTTTTTCGAAAAAAGTATATAACTTTTTTTTGGGGATAGCTGCATATCTAATTTTTTCTTAGTCTTGTGTATTTTACCTTCAAAAATCCAAAAAACTGTTTTTTAAGGGGGTTTTGGGGGGTTTGAACGTGTCTTTCTGATTTTTAAATATTCTAAAGAACTCAGTTACTTCAAGTTACATATAACCTATAAAAACAAAATTGATTTGATATATTATGAAGTCTATAAAATAGGGAAAATCACCCAAAACCCCCCCAAAAAACAGTTTTTCGGATTTTTGAAGGTGGGGAGACTTACGGAAAAATTTGAAAAAAATTAAAAATATAGTGTTTGATAAAACACACAAGATTAAGAAAAAATTAGACCTGCAGAGCTATTCCTCAAAAAAAGTTATGTTTTTTTGAAAAAAAAATTTCTTTTAATTTTTTGAGGTTATGTACACTCTACCTATGGGTCTATAAAAATAGGCATGTTTTATAAAAGCCTCAACTATGCGTGTGAATTTTTTGAAATTTTAAAATTGATTGCATCCCACCAAAAAAAAATAAAAAGAAAAATGAAGTTTTTGATGGTGGGGGCAGGGGGAAGGGGGTGGTGGGTTAAAATCACGATGAATCCTATGTGTTAATCACATAGAACTTAAAAAAATAAAAAAAAATTAAATCTGTTAGTAAGGGAGGGTAACTTTTAATTTATTTATCCCGTCCATAAGTGGAAAGTTTGATGCGCCACTGTCGACGCATGTGCCACTGAAAAGTGACGGCACAGTGTTCAAACGTTTTCTTTTAGGTTCTACTATTTAAGTTATAGGGTCCCATCGTGCCTAAAATGATTAAGAAATTTCACCTATAGCGGCTCTTAGTCTATAAGGTCCAATCTGTATATTGTGTATTTTCTTTTTCACATATTTTCTTAAATTATTTCATAAAGCTAATATAGAGAATAAAAAAAATATAATGAAAACTGTTTAAACTAGAAATTTTTACCGTAATACTAGAGAGATTTTGCACCTCTTAAAATAACCGCTGATTTTGATTCCGCTATGGTTAACTTTATTAAGCATAACGATTACGGCAACGTTAAAAAGCAGAGTTTTTGCAGCCTGTCAAGTAGGTTTTTCGATCATCGTTATTTAAACATAACCTCACTTCACAACGTTATTGTAATTTTAAGCATATACTTAAACAGTTTTTGATATTTTAATTTATAGGTCATCAAAATTAGAATCTATGTAAATGTAATTTTATTGATTTTTTTACATTCTGGCAACAAAGCAATTTAACCATTACTATAACGATAACGATAAGCACTACTTTAAACCTCCGTAAATTACGGAATCCCTTATATTTAATAACGATAACGGATCAATATTCGCTACTGCGCAGACGTAGTATAACCGTTGATTGATGAATATACCCTCTATATTTATCAATCAACGGTATAACGATAACCATAACGGAATTGCAAAATAAGAGGTGCAAAATCTCTTTATTAAATAGTTTTTCTCTTACCTCTGTTTTTTTTTCGAAAAATCTTACACTAAAATGGAATCTTTTTAGCTGATTATTATTATGTACTCTTAATATTGAAGTCATAATTTAACTACTTTTGTTCTATCTTTATCTATCTTTTACTAGTATGTACTAACTAATGCCGATATTGGCTAAAGTTTTATTATATCTTTTAATTAAAGTATACAAATAGTGTCATTTTTTAAGTGTTTTTTAAGTTGCCTGTTGTAGCAATATTTTCGTTAAAGGTTGTAAATATATAACTGCATTTATCTCTCTGAAATGGAAATATGATGCATAGTTTTGTTTAAATTCTGAATTCTTTATTTTCTTAATAAAATTGTTTGTAAACAGTGAAAGTTATGTGTATGTACTCATATCGCAACCCGACTAAAATAACGTCACAACTAGAAAAACCCAGTTTTTGGATAATACTGTAGTGGAATGCTTAAGATTCGGTTCTTCAGGGTAGAAAAGTGTCATTTATGTAGTTGCAAAACCTGCGTTTAGAGGGCAGAAGTGTCGTTTATATACTCAGACAATTTTACACTACATCAAACAAAAGCGGGGACTCGATCTGATTGCGCCCAAGAAGCGTCATAACAGTTTGTGAATAAAAATGACACAACTCGAAAAAGTGCCTTATTTTTGAATGAGGTAAGTTAATACTTAATTTTTAATATAATTTTTCTTTAAATAAATAATTTTTCTTTAAATAGGAGTTCTTACTGTTGAATTTATAGTTATGGCACTATTTTCTCTGATCTATATGTATTCACTCTGAATTGTAATTCCTAATTTTGTTCTTTTTTAGACCAATCCACTCCTAGAAGAGAAAAAATTAGTGAATGCTGCCCTCCAACCAATTGAATTAGTTAATCGGGAAAGGGAAAATGAAGAAAACACCAGGCATAAAAGTGAGGGCAGAACCATGTACCGATGATATAATTGATAAGATTTTTAAAAAACGAATTTAAAAAATAATCAAAAGAAGAATGTTTGAACAATAAAACAATTATTTTATTTATCCTAGGTTGTTTTTTTTTTGTTATGTTGGTACACTCTTCATATGAATGTATGTGAAGTTTTATTTCAATCTGTTAATTCATTATTTTTTTAAAAGCCATTTAGTATCAATGTGTCACAGTATTTTTTATAATGGAAACAAGTAATTGGACTTCGTAAGTCCTAGGTTTTCACCCAAAGTAATCGAAACTAGAACTGGAAGTCGATATCTGACCGCTTCGTGTAACTTTGCGTCGATCGATATACGATTTTACTAATTTTGAGTCATTGCTACTAAACTTTGAGTAATCATTGTTTAAACAGAAATGACTTAAAAACAGGAACTAAAGATTAAAACTCAACTTTTCAATACGCTTCGATTGATGTGTTACATGTACTATTTTTGCGACTATAACGGCACTTCTGGCTAGAAATTTTTAAGCGGAAATGATATAAAAACCAAAACCAAAATTTTTTCTCATCTTTCTAAAGCACGTCGAATGATATATCGCTTATACTATTTCGGTGACTTTAGAACAGTTCATACGGTTGGAACTCTAAAACCGAAAGTCCGGTGTCAAATTTCTCATCTTTAATACCATCCTTGGTTTATAAGCTTCCATTCAACACCTCATTTGTCATTCTATCTGTATTAATAATGGAGGAGTTGTATTTGTGGACGGAAAGTCAGATGAACAGACAGTCATGAAACCGGAAGTATATATATATATTTGTTCTCTTCTTGCAAAGTAGCGTCGAGTAATATATCACGTGTACTATTCCGGTGACTTTAAAACAGTACTTCTGGTCGCATTTCTAAAACCGGAAATCCTAGGTCAAATTTCGCACATTTAGTATCATCCTTGGATTATAAGCTTTTATTCGACACCTCAATTCTTATTCTACCTTGTATAGTGACGGAGGAGTTATATTCGCAGTCCGACGGACAGACAGCCTAGGTCAAATTTCTCACATTTAGTACCACCCTTGCATTATAAGCTTTCATGTGACACCTCATTTGTCATTCTACCTGGTATAATGACGGAGGAGTTATATTCGCGGTCGGACAGACCGACGGAAAGACAGGCTAGATCAAATTTATCACCTTTAGTACCATCCTTGGATTATAAGCTTTCATTTGACATCTCATTTGTCATTCTACCTGGTATAATGACGGAGGAGTTATATTCGCGGTCGGACAGACAGCCTAGGTCAAATATTTCACCGTTAGTTTCATCCTTGGTTTATAAGCTTTTATTTGACACCTCATTTGTCATTCTACCTGGTATAATGACGGAGGAGTTATATTCGCGGTCGGACAGACCCACGGACAGACAGCCTAGGTCAAATATCTCACCTTTAGTACCATCCTTGGATTATAAGCTTTCATTTGACACCTCATTTGATATTCTAGCTGGTATATTGACGGAGGAGTTGTGATTACAGACAGACGGACGTGGATAATTCAAAGTTCTCACATTTTTTCAAAATTGGGTGAAAACAATAATCAAGTATCATGCAGTGACTGAATTTTTTATTTTTGTAAGGTTTAAAAGTAAAGGAAATTTATGAACGAATGTTGAAACTGTATAAGGACTCTTTGCCTTCAATTATTACAATAGAAAGGTGCGTTGCTCCATTTAAACGTGGTCGTTCAACCCTTGAAGACGATCCACGTCAAGGACGTCCAAAAACAGCCAAGAACGCCAGAAATCACAGAAAAAATACAGGATACGGTTGATGGATTCGATCGTTACTTGATGGAAGTTCATTTTATGTAGCAATAAAACAATGAAAACTCTTGTTTTCGATACTTCCACAAAATTTATTATTTACAACTATGTGCCTACAACTGTTTCGGCAGTGTGCCTTTCTCAAGTCACATAGTATTATAATAAATTTTGTGGAAGTATCGAAAACAAGAGTTTTCAGTGTTTTATTGCTGCAAGATAATTATGGTTGTATAATTTTCGGGCTCAGCTGTAGATCTATCGCCTTTTAGTGAAACACCAAATGCAAGTAGATAATTTATTTATGTAAACTGACACTAGTTTCTCGTTTGACGTTACTGTACTAATACGCTTCTTAGGAAATATTAACTGAGACTTCTTTATGATGAAGCTACATGTTGACTCGTTGAGTTGACTCTAGTGAATGAATCTAATGTATACTCGTTCTTAGCTGCGATAAATTGGGTCATAGCCCACATGACTGTCAAACAAAGGTTTTTATTTAGTCAGCACATTTAATGTCCATTGCCAAAAATACTGTTTATGATTTGCAACAATTAAACAAAATTAGTAACCCGCACATGTGTAAATATAATAACAAATTGGTTCATGTGATATACGGGGTGATAAATATATACTGTTTAATATCGGATATGAATGATGAATATTTGAGATTAAACAATGGTATTGGAAACTCGCCGTGTAACTGAAAGATTTAGTAGAATCCCTAGGCATCCCATTGGGCAGTGTAAGCAATATTTTGGCCGAAGTATTGGGTTTCAAAAAGTTGTGGTCACAATGGGTGCCGCATTTGCGACTTTCTCAGCAACATTTAGGGCGTTTTCGAAATGATAAAATGGATTGTGTGCGTCGATTCATCACAATGGATGTGATTGGTCTATTACCATGATCCTGAATCAAAACAAGAGGCTAAAGAGAAACAGAAATCGGTCAAAAAGATTTTAGCATCAGTTTTTGGGGATGTGAGAGAAATTTTTTTGTGGATTACTTGCAATCTGATAAAACAATAAATTCTGGATATTATTGTAACCTTTTGGACCAGCTCAAGGAAAAAATCTTGACAAAAAACCCGGTTTGCAAAAGAAAAAATCCTTTTTCATCAGGACAATGCACCGTGTCGTATGGGCATTTTACCAGGGGCTAAAATCCATGAACTAAAGTTCGAATTGTTTTAGCATCCACAGTATTAATCAGATTTGGTTTCTAGCGACTTCCATTTGTTTCAATAGGTACCTAAAAAAAGTATGCGTGGAAAGCGTCTTTCATCAAATGATGAGTACATAAAATCTGTAGAAGCGTATTTTACAGTCCTTCCTGATTCTCCGTTCAGAGATGAAATTTATTAATTGAAATCTCGTTGGAACAAGTGTATTGATATTCAGGGAGACTATGCTGAATAATAAAGTGTATTTCAAGTCATAAAATTTCAACCTAGTAGTCTGTATTGATTTTTTTGAAATAAAAAATGTCATAATTTTTTTGAAGTTTTAATCGAAACAAAGCTTATAATTGGCATCATTACTGTGTTTTCTTGACTCCACAAGCAGTTAAAAAATTAAACAGATAGGTAATAAAACACTTTTTTTTATTATAGGTTATTCACTACATGCAATCAATAAACAAAAAAATTATAAGCATGTTAGTTGTTTGTTCAAAGGGGTGTAAGTATACATTTGGGTATAAAACACTTGAAGTAAACATCTATACAATTATTTTCACTAAATAAGTTTCCCCCAAAATCCCTTCACTACTTTCCTATTTCTCGCTTTGACTGTAATCTTTCGCTAAATTTGGTACTGTACCTTCCCCATTTATTAGAATAGGTACCAAAGATTAAATTTCTTACTACAACAAATTATTAGAAGCAACAAAATTAAGAAATTTTACCACGTATGTAGAAATCTATTAAAACCTTACGAGATTTGCTGATAGATGGCACTGTTGTATAAGTTAAATGCTGAAATAATTACTGAAAATAAAACAAAAGTATTTTACTTTGATTAATGTGGTAATTTTGTTTAATATTGCTAATAGCATGCAAAATTTTAATACAAAAATCCCTTTATTCCCAAAATCCTGTATTAAGTCTCAAACAACAAAAGTTGTTCTTAGCCATGTTGCGCTGGTAGATGAATTGATAAAATTGAAATAGATTCTTGAAACTTCAGAGTTTTATTAAATATCCTAGACATCGAACTATATGATCTTATAAAGACAGAATTGAAGCCTGCTATAGGGCGCTATTTTTCAGCAGAAAAAACAATTCAAAAATTAAACTTGACTGAATATGAGAAAATTTTGAAAAATCTGGCTTATCGATAGCTTAGTGTGAAAACCGCGTATCTCATTTCACAGAAAATTTTTGCAGGAGAGACTTTAAACTTAATTTCTGCATATTATTTATTTATTATTTACTAGCTGACCCGGTGAACTTCGTTGCACCTTAGATAATGTGTCATAATTAGATAATGTGTCATAATTTTAATTCTAGATCAGTTGGTCGAACGCAATTGCTAGAGATCAATAACTCAAAATCAACTGCTCGAAAATGAATTGCTCGATATAAAAATTGATCGAAATAAAAATTGCTCGAATAAAAAAGAAAATTATATGTCCAAATATTTATTCACAATAATGCAAAATTTGTAGGTATATAAGAGAGGTACATTTAATAGGACAAATTATTTAATATTCTACGTATATAATCACAGATATTAATTTGTGGTTCATAATATGTAATTGTTTATTAAACGCAATAACCTATCAACACTATCTCTATATCTTCTATGATCATTTTGAGGTTGTTTGCCACTTATTGATACTCGTTCTCAGAGGCATCTTTCAGTGCATCACAGGTTTTCGATTTCTTTCTAACGCATTAAGTTGGAAGTGACAGAAAAAATGGTACGTCCGTGATCACAGTTTGTTATAACATTTATTCTAGTTGTTGATAGATGGCGCTATAATCGAACAAAAAATGATTTAGGAATTATATATACGACTATAATCTGTACAATTTATAAGACTATACAAATCAAAGAAAATAACATTTTATAAATGCAATAAACACAATTTATTTGTTTTTATACCAAATTGCAAATTGAAGGGTTAAGCTGCAATACCCTTTTCATATTTGGCTGATTACGATTCTGACAACTGTCACAATTAACTTAAATGTCAGATTATAATAAATGTTATAAATGTGTATTACCACGGACTTACCTTTTTTGCGGTTACTTGTGACATACTGAAAAATGCCTCTGAGAAGGACCACACTGTTCAATTTTTAGTTCATTTAAACTTTGTTCTTGTTCTAGAGCGGAAATAAATTTCTGCCGTTATTTTTCTTATATTTCCAAAGCTCAAACATATTTAACATTTATAATAAAGATGTTTTCAGCATAAATTAATATACGATTATACAGGGTGTAACAAAAATACAGGTCATAAATTAAAGTACATATTCTGGGACCAAAAATAATTTGAATGAACCTAACTTACCTTAGTACAAATATACACATAAAAAAAGTTACAGCCCTTTGAAGTTACAAAATGAAAATCGATTTTCTCGAATATATCGAAAACTATTAGAGATTTTTTATCGAAAATAGACATGTGGCATCCTTATGGCAGGAACATCTTAAAGAAAAATTATAGTGAAATTTGTGCGGCCCCTAAAAATTTTATGGGGTTTTGTTCCCTTAAACCCCCCCAAACTTTTGTGTACGTGCTAACTAAATTATTATTGTGGTACCATTAGTTAAATTTAATATTTTCAAAACTTTTTTGCCACTTAGTATTTTTTCGATAAGGCAGTTTTTATCGAGATGCGGCTTCTTTTTTAATATGTTTACATACAAAATTTATGGGGGTTTTGTGCCTTTAAACCCCCCAAATGTTTGTGTACGTTCCAATAAAACTATAACTGCGGTACCATTAGATAAACACAGTGTTTTTAAAACTTTTTTGCCTCTTTGTATTTTTCCGATAAGGCACTTTTTATCGAGATGTGGCTTCTTTTTTAATATGGTTCAAAATATACCTAAAAATGTAAATCATAAATAAATTTTTATATTACATATTAAGTCTCCATAATCGTACTTTACCATATACAAATATATGGTGGATTTGAAAAATATTCAACATATCTCGATAAAAACTGACTTTTCGAAAAAATACTAAGAGGCAAAAAAGTTTTTAAAACATTGTGTTTAACTAATGGTACTACAATAATAATTAAATTGGAACGCACACAAAAGTTCGGGGGGTTTAAAGGAACAAAACCCCCATAAAATTTTTAAAGGGTGTCCAAATTTCACTATAATTTTTTCTTAAGATGCTACTGCCATAATAATGCCACATGTCCATTTTCAATAAAAAATCTCTAATAGTTTTCGATATATGGGAAAAAATCTATTTTCATTTTGTAACTTCAAAGGGCTGTAACTTTTTTTATGTGCACATTTGTACTAAAGTAAGTTGGGTTCAATCGAATTATTTTTGGTCCCAGAATATGTGATTAAATTTATGACCTGTATTTTTGTTACACCCTGTATATGTGGAATATCATATAATTTGTTCTATTATACTATCTTTCTTATGTCTATATTTTGTACTATTGTGAATAAATATTTTAGATATACAATTTTCTTTTTCATTCGAGCAATTAACTTTGAGTAAATGTGACCTTTCGGCAGTTGCTTTTCTCTGTAATAATTGTATAAACTCTAAAAAACGTAGGTGTTCTACAAAATATTTTATAGAAAAATTTTTTGAACAACAATAGAGTTTGATTTTATGCTTCTGGATTTTGGTAAAATTTTAAAAGCATTAAAAAGAGTAAACTGACGGACGGACCTATTGAGACAGAGAGCGAAGTGTTCTTGCGCTAGTTTTTTGGGGAAAAATTATTATTGTAGTAGAGATACACGCCTTCGCCAAAATTTTGATTATTATACCAGAGATGCGCCTCTATAAAAGCATCTGCCAAAATTTTGATTATTATACCAGAGACATGGTCCTTCGGCAAAATTTTGAAATATTTTTGGTACATTAAAAATAGTAATCGATAAATTAAAAACTTCATAATTTCACGTTTTGTCGTCTCTCGTGCTCTCGTGTTGTCCTACGGGCTCGTTTTGTTATCTCGGAAACTAATTGAGCTAGAGAGACGATTTATATACCGTTGTATAGCGAACTATCAGGGAGTATAACTGCCAAATTTCATAAAAATCGGTCTAGTAGTTTCGGAGGAGTATGGCAACAAATACTGAGAAAGAGAATTTTTTATATATATATATATATATATATATATATATATATATATATATATATATATATATATATATATATATATATATATATAGATGTTAAATATTTAAATGGCTATTAAAAAATAACGGTTGAAGATAAAAAAGTGAAAATTTAGGATTGTGTGTATATTTTGGTTCTAAATTGTATAAAATTAAGAAAAAAAAATTTGGCCAAAAAAATTTAAAATAATTTTGGGGGGGCAAGCCCCCTTTTCATTTAGGTAGAACGTTCCACTTCAGAAACCATCCCGGGTTCATGCACAACAACTTTGATTAAGGTCATCATACGATCAAATGCATAGTTTGCGAGTCTATACGGAACATACATACATACAAACATTCATTTTTATTTATATAGAAGAGGTAATATTTAGATGGCTATTAAAAATTAACGGTTGGAGATAAAAAAGTGAAAATTTAGGATTGTATGTATATTTTGGTTCTACATCGTATAAAATTAAGAAAAAAAAATTTGGCCAAAAAAATTTAAAATAATTTTGGGGGGGCAAGCCCCCTTTTCACTTAGGTAGACCGTTCCACTTCAGAAAACATCCCGGGTTCATGCACAACAACTTTGATTAAGGTCATCATACGATCAAATGCATAGTTTGCGAGTCTATACGGAACATACATACATACAAACATTCATTTTTATTTATATAGAAGAGGTAATATTTAGATGGCTATTAAAAATTAACGGTTGGAGATAAAAAAGTGAAAATTTAGGATTGTGTGTATATTTTGGTTCTAAATTGTATAAAATTAAGAAAAAAAAATTTGGCCAAAAAAATTTAAAATAATTTTGGGGGGGCAAGCCCCCTTTTCACTTAGGTAGAACGTTCCACTTCAGAAACCATCCCGGGTTCATGCACAACAACTTTGATTAAGGTCATCATACGATCAAATGCATAGTTTGCGAGTCTATACGGAACATACATACATACAAACATTCATTTTTATTTATATAGATTTACGGACCGAAGTCCATTAGTACATGATACAATTAAAATGTCACACAAATTAGAAAAATAAGATCTAGTAGGTACAAAATTGGTAAATACAATAACAAACAATAATAAAGAATAAAATTACTTGCTCTCATTTAACAATTGAGAGCTAGAACATTTTGAAATTGACAAATACAACTTATCCTAGAACAAAGACAATAACAGTAGTTGACAAATCAGTCTTGAAATTAGAACATTAAGTTAAGTATAAATGTAATTGTGTGGAAAACGCAGTAAAGTCGTTCACAAAGAAATCAATTTGCGGAGATAATGTATTTGCTAATTTAATAGTTTTAGAGAGATAGGAACTTGAACCATAATTTGTGCGGTTAATGACAATAAGTGATTATAACTTAAAAACAAAAAAAACTATCTTTACATATTTTTGATTCTGAGTATGTTTAGATCATTACACATACATTTTTCACATATATTTTGGGTTAGAGTATGCAGAAATTCAGTTTAAAGTCACTCATATAAAATTTTCTGTAAAATGAGATACGAGGTTTTCACACTAAGCCATCGTTATGTTGACTTTATTTATGATTTTTATCATGGAATAAAGATCAAGAACAACTTGAAAAAAACTAAAGCGGAATCCAAAAAAATTAACGCAGGAAAATGAAATAGGTTTAACACAAGCAATGGACAAAGCAACGATTTGGATTAAGACAAGAAAATTAAAACTAACTCGGGTACATGGAATGTAAGAGATACATATGAAACGAGAAAACTAAAGAAATTAGTTAAGGAAATAACAAAATATGAAATAGACATAATAGCTTTACAAGACACAAAACAGAAATTTACAAGAAATTAGACACATAAATAGTAGAAAAATGAGCTATACTATTTTTTAAAAGGTAGGGAGAAAAGGGATTGCTCAAAAAAGGGTTTTTATGATACAGAGAAAATGGAAAGACAGAGTGATAGACTTGCAGTCCATATTTGATAGAATGTGTAAATTAAAAGAAGATCAGTGAAACATAAGCATAATAAATTTTTAAGCACTAACAGACCATATGGAAGACGCCACAGAAAAAATTAAAGATGAATTTTACGAACAACTAGAAAGAGAATATGCAAACTATTAGGAGACTGCAATGCTAAAGTGGAAAAGGACATGTATGTTAAAATATAACAGGAAAGACAATAGGCAGGACATATTGAAAGGCAATGTATCAATAAACGTGGATTTCCCCTGATAAAAAGACAAACAAATAGACCACATATTAATAGAGAAGTATAAAAAACATAAGAGGAACGGAATGTAACTCGGACCTGTTTTTGGTAAGAGCGGAGTATAAAATGAATGCTAATATAAAGAACGACAATAAAACGAACAAAGAAATCAGAAGCATCTCGACCACTGGCCAACTACTCGTAGACACGAAAATATTGGCGAGTTTATGTGCCTCAGTTGCACTTTGTTATACTTTGTTACCAGACTCATTTCTGGTTACAATGGTTATATACCCACGCTGGCGCTCGGGACCGGCTAGTGACTGAATATTTTGAAGAAGCTACGGCATAATTGCGCTGTGTATCAGTAGCGCTGTTACCAGATTTAAAATTGGTGACACTACCTATAAAAAGTGTGCGTGCAGTTAACCATGGATGAGTGTCGCTTCTTAATCGATCAACTACTTGAAAAGTAATTCTCCTTGTATAATTTTGAAGAAAAAATGAGATTAAAAATGAAAGACCTATTTTAAACAATTTAAAAAAGGAATCAACAAAAGTAGTTCGATATTTTAAATTTAGTTGGTACAGTGAAAATCCTTGGTTATATTATGGTTGCAAGAAAAATAAACTGTATTGTTGGCCATGTCTTCTGGTTTCTACAGAAAAATGGGTGGACCAGGTTCACGATTTAAATAGTGTTAGATTTTTAAAAAGGAGACATGAAATTTCTCCGTTACCTACATGTAAGATGTATACCAAATTTGATTCAGCTTGGCAAAACAAAAATCAAAAGTTCTCTTAACCAAGCTTTTAAAGCAAATATTGCTAAACATAATGAGTTTGTTAAAAAAATAGATACGTATATCCTTAGCACACTTATAATAGATACTGTATGTTTTTGGGCCAAACAAGAACTAGCGTTTCGTGGTCAATTTGAGTGCGACGACTCTGACAATCCAGGCAATTACAGGGAATTGTTAACATTAATTGCCAAAAAAGATCAAACATTGTGTCAACATCTAGAAACATCTGTTTTTTCGAGAGTTTCAAGTAATATACAAAATTATATTATTGAAGCTACACTCACCGGCACAAAAATTCCGCCACCCAAAATTTTTGATTAAGTTTGACAATTTGTAACTTTATTATTTGTGCTCCGATTTTCAAGATTCTTACACCAGTTTGTAAGTACATGTATTCATATTGTTTGGTATTATTCCGGTAACAAAAAATTTTGCTTGCATGTCATTGTACAGGGGTGAAAAGAAGAGTTGTATTTTCCCCTAATTTTAAAAAAATCTGTGGAAAAATTGAATAGCTGATTTTGTTTCATAGTCCTGTCATATTTTCCCGGAGGCATCACCAACATTTTGTTTTTTGAATTATCCGAATATCTTTTTTCTTGTAAGAGCTGTACCATTTTTTGTAAATAAAAACACTGATTGACTCATAAAATAGAGGTTGGATTGATAAGATTAGAATGGCCCGCATGCAACCCAGATCTCAATCCTATTGAGCATTTATGGGATGAATAAAAATTCGCCGTCATTATAGACCTCCAGAAAATTTGGTACAGTTATGGCCCTGGTAGAGGAATATCGGGCTATTCCCCAGGCAAGGAAAACACATCTTTATTAGATGCTAAACAGATTGCGAGCAGTCGTTGCTGCAAGAGGTGGACATAACCGCTATTGAATTGTTTTGTTGTTAAATTTGTTTTGTTTTGTTGTTAAATTTGTTTTGTTGTTAAATTTGTTTTGTTTTGTTAATTTTAGTGCGTTTTATATTTTTAATTAAATAAACCTTCAAATCAGTGTTTTTAATTACAGCTCTTACAAGAAAAGAGATATTCAGATAATTAAAAAAACAAGACCTTAGAGATACCTCCAGGATAATACAAAAGGAGTATGAAACAAAATCAGCCCTCCAATTTTTCCACAGAATTTTTTAAAGTTAGGAGAAAAAACAACGCTTACATTCACCCCCGTATAATGCCATCTAAGCAAAATTTTTTGTTACCGGAATAATAGCAATTGACATCAATACATGTACCTACAAACTCGTGAAAGAATCTTTAAAATCGAAGTACAAATAATAAAGTTATAGATTGTCAAACTTAATCAAAAATTTTGGGTGGCGGAATTTTGTGCCGATGAGTGTATATATACATTTAGCCATATCTTCATTTTTTTAAATAAGATTTCTGCATCTGGTTTTGGGTAACACTTCAGAAAAAGTCACGCGTCGCCACTGATCTCGACACAGAAATACTAAAAGATAATACTACACAGTAGAAGTATAAAGAACGAATAACCAGTTGACTAAACAAAGAACTAGAAACATTAGACCCGGGTGAAAAGTGAGAAAAACACGAATAAAGAAACCTTAGTGAAAATTATTAGAAAACACAAAACAAAAGAATGATATGACGAGGAATGCCAAAAAGTAGCAGAAGCAATTAAAAAAATAAGAATAAAAAATTTAATAAATATTAGTGACAGTAGCAGGCAACATTAGAAATAATTGTGAACTAACTGTGAAGATCATATGCAAAAACAAAACACAACGAATAAAAAACCTCGGAAGTGTTACCGGGACTCTACTCCATAGCTTACAACCATTAAACGTTGCAAAAATTTTATTAAAAAAATTCTTTGTAAAAGGTATAAAGGCTTTAAAGACCATATCACAACAGAACGTTTTTGATTTTCTTACAAAATCATCATCAGTGTTAGCTAGCTGAGCCACCAAAGAAATACCAGGTACCCTTTAAATGGTATGCATATGTTATTTTACAATTGCATATTTGTTTGAAATTACATAGGATGGATATAATTAATAAGGAATTATGCCCTTATAGTATGATACAATTGATCCAAATAATGGCATAACCCAGACATCCAAAGTGAAAGTTATCCTCCAACGCCAAATTGTCCTATATGGTACACATAATGTTCAGAAAAAAGTCACACCATTTTGAGCGTCTGGTTTGGGGGGGGGGGGGAGATGGGGGAGAAGTCGGTAAATTAGTAGTTTTTTTACGTTTTTCGTCAATATTTCTAAAACTATGCTTTAGCGTAAACAATATTCTATACAAAAACATTCTACATAAAATTTAAAACTAAGAAGGTCCTATACATAATTATTATAAAATCAACGGTTTCAGAGTTACGGAGGGTAAAAAGTGGATATTTTCAATACTTTTTATATTATTTGGGCAATTGATGATGATTTTGGGTGGTGAAGTTGACGTTTCTTTAAGGGCTTATCACTAACATATCATCGGCCACTGAAATAGCAAATTTTATTAACAAAACACAATCCTGTTAAAGAAATTTTCTTTCATCAGTAACGATATTAAAAATTGCCCGAAGAATATAAAAAGTATCGAAAAACTTCAATTTTCACCCTCCATAACTCTGGAACCGTTGATTTTATAACAATTATGTATAGAACCTTTTTGTTTTAAATTTTATGTAGAACATTTTTGTATAGAACATAGTTTACGCTAAAGCATAGTTTTAGAAATATTAATGAAAAACGTAAAAAAAAACTACTAATTTACCGACTTCTCCCCCATCTCCCCCCAAATCGGACGCTCAAAATGGTGTAACTTTTTACTGAACAACATGTGGACCATATAGAACAATTTGGTGTTGGAGGAAAACTTTTCCTTTGGATCTGGGTTAGTACTTTTTTGGACCAATTATACTACCTCTGTAACTTTGGAACCGTGCATTTTAGAAGGATTATGCATATGGCCTTTTTTATTTCAAATTTAATGTAGAACATTTTTGTACAGAAGGTTGTTCATGCTAAACCGCATAGTTCAATCAAATAAGATGGCGCTGTAAGTGTGGGTTGTGCTAGGTTGGCTCCTGTATATAATTGTGAAAAGTAGTGGTTAATATTTGTTAATAGTTAAAATTTATGATATTTGGTCTTCATCAAGTAATTATGACCGAAAATATAAGAAAAACCCGTCAACAACAGAAGGAGCAACAGCAACTTGAAAGTCAGGTTAAACGACTAGAATCTGACGTGAAAGGTGGCATTGAGGAACTAAAATCGCTTATAGGAGAACAAAATATGGATGAGAGTTCCAAACCCAATTCCAGTAGTAAGAATATCTTAGAAAGAATTAAAATGCTGGAAGATAATTTTAATAGATCCCTTAACAGTATCAAAAGCGAGATAGAAAAACTAAGAGAAACGTCTAATTCCTCTAAAAAAAGGATGGAATATCAACATCAGAACTACTTGCTAAACGGTATTGTGTTTAACAATATTCCAGAGAGTGAAGAACAACTACATCAACAGGTAGCAAAAATCATTAGTAATAAATTAAACATACAAATATCCGAAAACGATATTAATTTTTGCTATCGAATTGGCAAAAAACAAGAACGAGCAGTCAGTCAAAGGAAACCTCGACCAACGGTAGTTATGTTTATAAACAAGTGGAAGCGTGATCTAGTGTTCACAAACAAAACAAAATTGAAAGGCAGTGGACTTGTTATGATGGAACTCCTCACAAGAGAAAATCAAGCTCTTTATAAATACGCGTGTGACAAGTTTGGCTATAAGTGCTGTTGGTCGTGGAAAGGCCAAATTTTTGCAAGTGTCGGTGGTGAAAAGAAACAAATCACGAGTTTGGATATGGGAGACTAAATCATAATTTAACCAGTGAGTAAAAAAATTTATTTGTTGATTTCTTGCTATTAACAAAAAGTTGAGCTGTGGGGCCAACTATGTGCCATTTTTGACAATCAAAAACACAAACTTTACGTAGAGTCCTAGTTTTTTTTGTTTGTTTTCCCATTAATTACTTGTTTCTGTTTATTTATTATTGTAAAAATAAATGTACAGTTCTACAAATTTAAATATTATGCCTCTACCTATTAGTGCGATATAATTATTATTCTCATATTAAATTAGATATAAATAAATTCTTCTTTTTATATTATGATTACTTTTGGTCATATTAATGTAAGATCACTGACTGCACATTTTATTGAATTCAAAAACTGTGTTCTCTTAAAAAAATTTGATGTACTAGCAGTTAGTGAAACTTGGCTTACAAATTTCATTACCGACAAGGATATAGGTATAGATGGGTATAATGTGATAAGAAGGGATAGAAATGGAAATGGGGGAGGTGTGGCATTCTATGTTAGATCTCAAATTAAATATAAAGTTCTACAAACAAATAATAACAGTATTGAACACCTTTGCTTGGAATTGTTCGTAAGTAATAAATCGTATGGATTCTGTGTTGTATACAAACCACCTAAATTTAATGTCCGACATTTTTTTGACGAGTTTGAGAATATTCTATCTGATGTTTTGCCGTTGATTGAAACATTTTATTGTACTGGTGACTTCAATGTTAATTTGTTAAATACTGATTGCCCTGATACTAGAGTTGTCTGTGATTTTTTTGAAACAATGGGGTTACATCAAGTCATAGATCAGCCGACTAGAATTACATCTAGTACGGCAACCCTAATTGATTATATTTTAACTACAAAACGAAGAACAATTCTTGATGTTGTCGTGGAATGTGTTGATTTTAGTGACCACGAGTTGTTGATATCTAATATAAATATAGAGATTAAAAAGAATGAAATTGTTTATAAGACTGTAAGAAACTTTAAGGCGATAAATCAGACCGTATTCTATGAGGAATTACAATCTCTACCGTGGCGAAATATTTTTGATATTGAGGGTCTTGATGATAAAGTCGAGTTTCTTACCAATAATATAATATGCTTACTGGATCGTCATGCTCCCTATGTAACCTACAAAATTTCGAAAAATTATGCACCATGGATGACTGACACTTTACGTCTTATGAAAAAAGAAAGGGACAAAGTATTGAGTTTATACAAGAAATACAAAAACATCCAAACTTGGGAGGAATACAAATCAATTAGAAATATGTTTACTTTAGCTGTCAGAAGAGAAAAAAAGGCTTTCTATTCAAAAAAATTGGATAATAAAAACGGGAAGGATCTTTGGAAATCCTTAAAAGTTATAGGTCTTGGTAGGGAAACTCAAAACAATACGCAACTGTCAGAAAATTTAAGTGATATTTCGGCAATGAATGACTACTTTATAAATTGTGTTCCCAATATGAATCCTAATTTAACACTTAAAAACTTTTATAGTCATAATTGTCGTGTGGACGTGGAAGCAAATTTTTCATGTGTTGAAGAAAGTGACGTTTTAAATGTCATCAAAAGTATAAAGAGTGCTGCTACCGGATATGATAAAATAAATATACTAACAATTAATATGTGCCTTCCCTTTTTATTGCCTTATTTGACACACATTATTAATGCTTGCATTCTAAGAGCCGAGTTCCCGTCAATGTGGAAAGTTGCAAAAATTATACCGGTACCGAAAACAACTAATCCGACAGGATATAACGAAATCCGACCAATTAGTATACTGCCCACTTTCTCAAAGATACTAGAGAAAATTCTAAATCAGCAACTACAGGTTCACTTGAGTCAACATAAAATTCTACCAGAAAATCAGTCTGGTTTCAGAAGGGATCACAGCTGTACTAGTGCCTTGTTAAAGATAACTGATGACATATTTGATGCCTGCGATAATGGTTTAATCACAGTGCTGATACTTCTGGATTACTCGAAAGCATTTGATACGCTTGATCATTCGCTATTAACTTCAATGTTTAAGTATATTGGTATGTCTCAGCGGGCATCGGATATGATATCTAGTTATCTCAGTAATAGAAGTCAAGCTGTTCATTACAACGGTAGGACATCAAACTATCTTAATACAAATAAAGGGGTACCACAGGGCTCTATTTTGGGTCCCAAATTGTTTAGTATTTACACTTCAAACTTTCCTGCAAACTTTCTCTCTTGTAACCAGCACTATTTTGCTGATGATACGCAAATATATTTATCTTTTAATCCTGATGAGTCTGAACAGGCAGTGGCAGCAATCAACTATGATTTAGAAAGAGTTTCTCAGTTTTCGACTAGCCATTGTCTTCGACTTAATAACAACAAGTCGGTAGGCATAGTGTTTGGTTCAGCGGCGCGGAGAGAAATCTTTCTGAGAGACTTTGCTCACATGATCACCATCGATAATTCTTCAATAGAGTTTAAGGAAACTGTGAAAAACTTAGGTTTACATATAGATCAAAACCTAAGATTTGGTGGTCATGTGGCCAAGTGTTTGCAGAAAAGTTATTTGAACCTGAAGTTTTTATTCCAATCTCGTCATATATTTACTAAAAAATTAAAAAAATTGCTCTGTGATACTTTGGTGTTATCACACTTTAATTACTGTGATACCATTTATAATTCCTGTATCACAGAACGTGACAGTTATCGGATACAAAAAATGCAAAATTCTTGTCTGCGTTTGATACATGGTATCCGTAGATATCAAGCAATTAGTAACAAACTTAAAGAAACAGGGTGGTTAAGTATGAAACATAGAAGACATGTACATTCAGCTTGTCAATTCCAAAAAATTATTATTTTCAAAACCCCCCCGTATCTCTATAATAAAATAAAATTCCGTACTGATGTACACAATATTAACATAAGACATAAAAACACCATTTCTATTCCTTATCATCGTACACAGCAATACAAGCGGTCTTTTACATATCAAATAGCCCAAGTTATGAATAGATATACTACTGGTACTAATTTTACTCAAAACAAATTTAGAAGGTTCGTTATTGAAAAATTAGGAAATATTGCATAGGTAGAGTTGGCTGACATGGTATGAGTAGAGCTTACATTTAAAGCGCATATTGGTAAACTAAAGTTAATTAATGTTACATTTTGATTTATTTTTATTTAAATGTTAGTAGGTAACCTATTATACATAATCCTAGATATTTTTTTTATTATTTGTTTTGCCCAGGTTAGCTGAACAGACAGGACATGTATTCTGCCCCGCATTATACATCTCCTGAACTGAAACTCGCCTGGAGCTTTTTCTAAACTAATATTCATTATGTGAATAATATTATAGAATGAATAAAGGCCTTTATTATTATTATTATTATTATTATTAGTTTTAGAAATATTGACGAAAAACGTAAAAAACTACGAATTTACCGATTTCTCCCCCCTCTCCCCCCAAACCCGGAGCTCAAAATGGTGTGACTTTTTTCTGAACATTATGTGGACCATATAGGACAATTTGGTGTTGGAGGATAACTTTCACTTGGATGTCTGGGTTTGGGTCTAGTTATACCATACTATTAGGGAAAGTATGAACCTTCCCATCACGTGGGATGTAAATTGAGTTGTTGTTTCTACATTACGAAAGTTCGAGGTGCAAGTTGCAAGAGATTACAACTGTTACTCGAAAGTTGTTAAATGATATGGATTTGACTATTATAAAAAATGAACATTTGTGTACGGGAAAGCTATTTTCAAATTGGTGGCGCGTTTTGTCGCACCAGAGCAAAAATAACAACGAATTGATGAATCTCGGCGCTGCCTGTTTGGACATGTTTAGTCGGAATAAATCTGAGTTTTTGCGTGGGTGTGCCACAAGGGATGAAACATGGATCCATCACTTCACTCCGGAATCAAATCGGCAATAATCTGAGGGGACAGCACCCGGAAAAAGCCGTCCAAAGCGAAGACGTAATAAACCGTCGAGAAGGCAGTGGCGGCTCGTCAGAGGAGGCAAGGGAGGCTCAGCCTCCCCATAAATTTTTTACACACTCTACACTGTTTTGTTTATCATGAATCGCGAAAACAAAAAGCACTCTCACTATTATACAACGTGTAAATTCCATATTATCACTAATTATCCATAGGGCTTTTCATCGATTGTCATTTGTTTCGAGCTTCTGTCATGTGTCACATAATATTAATATATCTACGCCATACGTCTTTGGTTTGTATCATTGTTATTACCAATAACGTATGACGTAGATATATTAATATTATGTGACACATGACAGAAGCTCGAAACAAATGACTGTGAATGAAAAGCCCTATACGTACGGAGCATTAGCATTAGAACGCATTCATGATCGCGTCTCAGTTTTATTACATAATATTATTGTAGGCAGGACCCTGGGTTATCCCGAGATGCATGAACGGAGCCGAGAAGCCCAGCAGTCTCCGTTGCTAATGCTCCGTGCAGCGCAGCAGGCGTTTAAGGAGACCCGGTCTCCTAACAGTGGCATCTACGGTGCCATCACACGCTGCCCGGAGATATACCAAGGGAGGCAAAGTAGCTTCTCGGCTCCGTTGCGTGGTTGCGTGCGTCTCGGGACAACGAATTTTAGGGTCCTGACTAAAAATAATGAAAAATCTAAGAGTGCGAATTTTGTTATGAAATTTGGTATGTGGGGTTATAATAATATTTGGAACAACTTGCTCAAATAACTTTTTTTCCGATATTTCTAACTCAAAGCAAAATATCGGTAATTTATCGTGTTTTTAAATTCGCAGGAGGCCGCGTTTAGAATTAAAAAAATTCAGTTGAGTATCTCAAAAAATGTGAAGCTTCATTATGTATGGACTGCAAAACTTCAAATCTGTATGTATTTTGATATGCATATCTATTTACAAAGATGGAATTGTTAACAAATAAACGACACAAACTTTGGTATTAAACTTTTACAGTTAGACTAACTATTTTTAAAATGATATTAGATCCTGAAATTATGAATTAGGATAATATTATGAAATGTAAATAAAAAATGGTCAAAATGGCCTTAAATTACATTTTTTGGCGCATTTTTTTGCTAGTGCAAATTTGTCTAGATATTTTACAGTTAGGTATAGCCTCCCCTATTGTAAAAATCACGAGCCTCCACTGCGAAAAGGATATGGTGTTTGTATCTTGGGACCTGCAAGCAATTATTTTCATTGACTATTTGAAATATAGAAATACAATCCACATCGACGACTATGTTAGTTTATTGGAGCGTTTGAAATGCGAAATTGAAAAGAGAAGGAATCATTTGTTAAAGAAAACAATTTTGCTTCACCAAAATGCACCGTATCAAAAGTAGATGAAAACGATGGCCAAAATGCACATATTGGGGCTTTGAATTAATTCCGCACCCACCGTATAGTTCAGATCTGATACCCAGGGATCACTACCCTTGTCCGATCTAAAAAAATGCTTCTTGGCAAGAGATATCGTTCCGATGAATACGTTGAAAACCCATCAAGCTGATTTTTCCTAAAAATATGTTTTCTGCTATTATTTGTGCAAAACTTTTAGTATACGCCTCGTGTGTTTCGTATACGCCTTTAGTATACGCCTCGTAGAAGTATCTATGTAGTAGTAGAGACAATATAAATAAATATTCATCTAGATCAGCGGTTCTCAATCTTTTTGAGTCAGGTACCACCAAATACTTTTTATTATTTTTGGTACCACCTAACTAAAATACCCATCTAGCTAGGTGAGCTAATTACCTATAATTGTGCCAATAGTGGTGTTGATATTTTGGCTGTTTTGAGTTTTGTGTACCACCTCAAATAATGAAATGTACCACCAGTGGTACATGTACCACAGATTGAGAACCGCTGATCTAGATCGTACAATAAAAGAGAAAGATAAATTAAAATTAAGGGTGTTTCCACTTGATTTTCCGTCCCACTGTATTTGCAAAATAAAAAGCTAAGATTGAAAATGAAGTGCATTCGATGATATTAAAATGAAACACAACATACAAATTAAACTTGTACCTAAAAAACTTTAGGCTTTCTCCCTCCCATCAAAGTAATCAATTTACAAAATTGATATGCAAGTTTGTTGGATAATTGTGCACTCAGCAGTAATACCGAATCCCTAGGGGGATGCGGATGGGTACGGAACGCGGCCGTAACACTCGTTTAGATTGTAATCGAAATTGTGTTTGTCAAATTTATGCCGATTGAATCAGAAATATCAAAAATTATATTGGAGTTGGAGTAACATATCTCTCATTTTTATATACTCACTTAAAAACGGTCTTTTAAATTTTTAGAAAGAATAAAATTTGTTTTATAGAAATTGTACAAACAATATTATACTAAAAGGGATGAAGCTTTTCCTTTTATAAATCACATCACTAATATAAAAATCGATGTTTTTTTTCTTTTTGCTGATACCAGTAGGTACGTACCACTTGGAGCAACTCTAATATTGCAACTCTTCACGGAACTATAACTTCTGATCTACTTACAATAAAAACCTGGTCAGACTCTAATTTACTTTCTTTTAACGTGTATAAGACAGTAGCTTTATCATATAAAGGAGCTCTTCAATCCCTGCTTCTTAAGGGGATGGGTACATAGTTTCTGCTTCAATGCTATTCAAATGGGATTCATTTGTTTTTTCGAATCCTGGAAAACTAATAAGTAATTTTGAAAAATTTAAACGCAGAATGAAAGATTACGTTATTACCGAGGGCCGAAAGTCCCTGAGAACTTCTATAATGTTTATTTTAATAAGTTACAAGGGTGAAAAACTAAGAGAAAATTTAGTGTGATTTTTAACTACAAATATCTCATTCAAAAGAAACTTTTTATTTATTCTAAGGGACTCTCGGGCCTCGGTAATAATTTAGTCTTTCATTCTGCGTTTAAATTTTTCAAAAACATTTATTGGTTTTTTTTCAGGATTCGAAAAAAAAATGAACACAATGTCCGTGGTATATTTTCCAAATCTATCTTTGTCATACAACGCACTCAGTCGAATAGAATATTGTTATTGTCAGTCAGACAGTGACAATTTTAGATATTTGACACGGCCTCGGGAATATTTTAGTCCTGTCGCCAGGGGGGGTACAACGGCCTCGTTAATTCAGATGGACTTACCCAAGTTTTTTTTATGTATTTTGACCCGTAGAAAACGAATTTTTTGGGGTAACAGTTGATCCGGATGTCGATAAGATTGTTATAGACCAAGAACTTGAGGAATCAAATAACAGCGATTTTTGGCAAAACAAAACAATATTTTGTATTTTTTGGGTCATTTTAAGCAAAAAATATTTCTACAAGTTTTTTAGTAGGATGCAGAGTTTTCGAGATAAACGCGGTTGAACTTTCAAAAAATCGAAAAACTGCAATTTTTAAACCCGAATAACTTTTGATTAAAAAATAAAATAGCAATTCTGCTAAGCGCCTTTGAAAGTTCAAGTCAAATTATGTCGGTTTTGATTATTTGCATTGCTAAAAATTTATTGTGTTATTGTTAAACAAAGCTACAAACAACTAGTGCGTGAGTGATGTTTCTATGATTTCTCATTTAAAATCGAACGAGTAGGTAGAATAGGTACTAGTGCAATCAAGACTATTTCTACGTTACATGCGTTAAAACGCATGTAAAAGCACGGGAAACCCTACGTGTTTATAGCTTTGTTAAACAATAAAAAAATAAATTTTTACCAATGCAAATAATCAAAACCGATATAATTTGACTTAAACTTTCAAATGCGGTAAGCAGACTTGCTATTTTATTTTTTAATCAAAAGTTATTCGGGTTCAAAAATTGCAGTTTTTCGATTTTTTTAAAGTTCAACCGCGTTTATCTCGAAAACTGTGCATCCTACGAAAAAACTTGTAGAAATATTTTTTACTTAAAATGGCCCAAAAAATACAAAATATTGTTTTGTTTTGCCAAAAATCGCTGTTATTAGATTCCTCAAGTTCTTGGTCTATAACAATCTTATCGACATCCGGATCAACTGTTACCCAAAAAATTCGTGTTCTACGGGTCAAAATACATAAGAAAACCTTGAGTAAGTCCATCTGAATTAACGAGGCCGTTGTACCCCCCCTGGCGACAGGACTATTTTGAGTTGTTTATTAAATAAATATCGATAGTGTATTTGATAAATAATTGATTTAAGACGTGAAATTAATAAAAAGTTATCTATTGTTTATTATTTATTATTTATGGAAGATCCAAGCAGAGATTACACCACGATATTAGGCCCGGCGCAAATTGAACCTAAGCGAGACACAACCTGCACCGGCTAACTGCGTAGACAGTTTTGCGCATCCTACTATCAGTGCATTCGTTCGCAGGTCTCGCTTGGGAATGTTTGTCATCGGCGTACAGTTTTCTTGGGCCGTGGGACGCGTGACTCACCGCCAGATGTTTATTTTTACTTGTTTTTAAAGGTTGCTGTTAGGATTGAAAACTTTTCCTTTCAATTGCCGCTAGCCACCTAATCCATACACATCAGTTGCAATGTGGGGATAAGCTTTCATGGTTGGTCACTTCGAGTATGGAGCAGCAGGCCTACGCCTTTCCGAAGATGACTCCAATAAGAGTCGAAAATCGTCGGTTCAGAGTACTGGACTGCGCTCTGTATTCTAAATGAAAAATAAGATTGTTTTGCCTTCGCATTGCAACTGAATAAAAATGGTAAACATTTTTTATTTTTAATTTTTATTACTTGTTTTTGTTTGTGAGATGGACTTATCTGAAATGAATACGGATGGTACATAAGTACAATTTATTATGATAAATAAAAATATTAGCATAGTCGACACCCCGAGTGAAAACTGCGTTGTCTTTAACGTTGTCGTTGTCTGGACGAGAGTATAAAATCCATAAAACAGACCGATACTGAGGGAAAGAGACATATTGCATGCATTGCTAAGAACCCAACTGTATTTTTACTTGTCTTCGACAATGTTTCAAATATTGGGAGAATTTTTTATTAACTTGCTCAGTACAGCCGACCGTTTCAGTCAAAGCTTTCATCTCTATTCCAAATAGTCTCAAATTCGTGAAATATACTACACTCACCAGCACAAAATTACGCCACCCAAAATTTTGATTTTTGACAATATACAGGGTGCGCCAAACCCCTGGTCTTCTTTGATTACGGCTAAACTATGAGATATACAAAAAAATGTTTATAACAAAACTAATGTGTATCAAAGAGGTCTATAATTTAAAATTATTTTCAATTATACAGGGTGAGTCAGAACGACGGTATGAACCAAAGTTTTATTTTTTTAAATGGAACACCCTGTATATTAAATCATTTTTGAATATATTATTTAAAAATATGAAAAATTTGTATAAGGTCTTATAGGCCTAAAGTTAATAATTTTCGAAATATTTACATTTTTATTGAGAAAAATGGTAATATTTATAGGGTTGTGGATTATGTTTCCAAGGAAATAAAAATTTAGGTGATAGGTCAAAGTTTTTAAAATATAGTGTTATTTTTAAATAATTTAATATTTTTTACTTTTAGCCATAAAATATACAGTGTGATCACTATTTGCAAATACAAAATTTTCTCATTTTTTTAAATGGGACACCCTGTATATTAGTTTTGCGTTTTGTAGTAAATATTACAACCTTTCTTTTGGTATAAGGTTGTATGTACCTAGCATGTTTCGTTTTGTAGATATTTTAAAAAAACTATAGATTTTACGTGTTTGCGGATTTCTTATTTAAAATTTTTTTTGCAAAAAAAATAATTATAATCTGGTTTTAGAAACATACACTAAAATATAAAATATGAAAATAAAAACGTAATTAAAGATTAAAATAAATCGTATGCTAGTACAACTCAATTGAATTTAATAACTTTAAATTATTTTACAAAAAATATTTTACCATATTAATGAATGCATCAATTAGTTACTAAATTAAATAAACAACCAAATTTTAAATCAACCGTAGTAATTTTTCTACTACAGCAACTTTCCTGTACCAAATTAATTGTTAGTTAAATTGTATTTAGTTAAACTTTTAATTTACCTTTTAAATTTATTTACATACATCTTGAGAATATAAAAATTATTATAAAGTATGCTTTGAAACAAATGAATGTTAAATGTATCATCCAAATTATTTATTAATATAAATAGTATTTACTGGTGTCACAAAAACTGGTAATACTTTTGTAGTTGAAATTTTTGTAACAATTTTTTATATTTTAAATTTTAATTTTTTAACCGAAAATTTTTTGGATATGACATTTGTTTTGGGCGAAACCATTAGAAATTATTACCAGCTTTTGTGACACGAGTAGGTACATAGATACTATTTACTTCTTAATATACTTCCATAACGTTCATTTGTTTCAAAGCATACTTTATACGTTCTCAAGATGTAGGTAAATTAAAAAGTTATTAACTGATCTTACTCGTAAATACAATATAACTAACAATTAATTTGGTACAGGAAAGTTGCTGCGGTAGAAGAATTACTACGATTGATTTAAAATTTGGTTGTTTATTTAATTTAGTAACTAATTTATGTATTCATTAATAAGGTAAAATATTTTTTGTAAAATAATTTAAAGTTATTAAATTCAATTGAATTGTACTAGCATACGATTTATTTTAATCTTTAATTACGTTTTTATTTTCATATTTTATATTTTAGTGTATGTTTCTAAAACCAGATTATAATTATTTTTTTGCAAAAAATTTTTTAAATAAAAAATCCGCAAAAACGTAAAATCTATAGTTTTTTTTAAATATCTACAAAACGAAACATGCTAGGTACATACAACCTTATACCAAAAGAAAGGTTGTAATATTTACTACCAAACGCTAAACTAATATACAGGGTGTCCCATTTAAAAAAATGAGAAAATTTTGTATTTGCAAATAGTGATCACACTGTATATTTTATGGCTAATAGTAAAAAATATTAAATTATTTAAAAATAACACTATATTTTAAAAACTTTGACCTACCACCTAAATTTTTATTTCCTTGGAAACATAATCCACAACCCTATAAATATTACCATTTTTCTCAATAAAAATGTAAATATTTTGAAAATTATTAACTTTAGGCCTATAAGACCTTATACAAATTTTTCATATTTTTAAATAATATATTCAAAAATGATTTAATATACAGGGTGTTCCATTAAAAAAAATACAACTTTGGTTCATACCGTCGTTCTGACTCACCCTGTATAATTGAAAATAATTTTAAATTATAGACCTCTTTGATACACATTAGTTTTGTTATAAACATTTTTTTGTATATCTCATAGTTTAGCCGTAATCAAAGAAGACCAGAGGTTTGGCGCACCCTGTATAAGTTTATTATTTGTACTCCGATTTTCAAGATTCTTGCATCAGTTTGTAGGTACATATTTTCATGTCGTTTGTTATTATTCCGGTAACAAAAAAAATTTGCTTGCATGGCGTTATACAGGGGTGAATGAAAGCGTTGCATTTTCCCCTAACTTTAAAAAATTCTGTAAAAAAATGGAAGAGCTGATTTTGTTTCATAGTCCTGTCATATTATCACGGATGCATCACTAAAGTTTTGTTTTTTGAATTATCCCAATATCTCTTTTCTTGTAAGAGCTGTACCATTTTTTGTAAATAAAATACTGATTGACTCATAAAATAGAGGTTGGATTGATAAGATTAGAATGGCCCACCTGCAACCCAGATCTCAATCCTATTGAGCATTTATGGGATGAATAAAAAAAGCTATTCGCCATCATTATAGACCTCCAGAAAATTTGGTACAGTTATGGCCTTGTTAGAGGAATATCAGGTTATTCACAGGTAACGATAACACATCTTTATTCGATGCCAAACATGCGAGCAGTCGTTGCTGTAAGAGGTGGACATACCCGCTATTGAATTGTTTGGTTTTGTTGTTAATTTTGTTTTTGTTAATTTTAGTGTGCTTGATAATTTTAATTAAATAAACCTTCAAAGCAAGTTGTTATTTACAGCTCTTACAATAAAAGAGATATTCGGATAATTCAAAAAACAAAAGTGATTCCTCCAGGATAACACATGAAACAAAATCAGCCCTCTAATTTTTCCACAGAATTTTTTAAATTTAGGAGAAAATACAACGCTTCCATTCACCCCCGTATAATGCCATCTAAGCAAAAAAAATTTATTACCGGAATAATAACAATCGATATCAATACATGTACCTACAAATTGATGCAAGAAACTTGAAAATCGGAGCACAAATAATAAAGTTATAAATTGTCAAACTTAATAAATTTTGGGTGGCGGAATTTTGTGCCAGTGAGTGTCTATTCGATTTATATGAAAAAAGTCTTAATTCGTAAAATATCTCTTAATTTAATTATATTTTCTTATATAATTAATATTTATTATTTTTGTTACAGCAATGAAAACATACCATCTAGTGACACATTAAGTGAGAATAAAAAGAAGAAAGAAAGAAGAAAAGACAAAGATTCTTTTGTAGAAACCAGCGATGAAGACGTCAATACTATGCAAGGTAAGATTTTTAGTTTATAATCTTAAAATACTAAAATATAGTAAAAAGTTATCATAACGTTCGTATATGCATTTAAAATTTTATGGAATGTGAAAATGTTATTTTGAAGTTATAAAATTTTTTATTCTTAGCTGAACGGATCGGTCTTTATCAATAAAATTTGGAACGTTATAAGTTAGAGACACGTTAACAATTTATTAATTTGATTTTGTGAAAAATTCAAGACGAAAATACGATTTTGAGAGTGGTTTCCGAAGTGGAAATATGATTATACTAATTTTCTATCTAATTTTCACAAAACTCCAGAAGACGAGGCCCGTTCTGTGCCCCAGGTACCTCGGAGGCCATCGCTGTGATATTCTTGATCAACGTCCCCAAAAAACCCCCGAGTAATGAATTTGCACTGATTTTGTATCGAATTTCCATAAAATTGCAGGAGACGGTGCCAATCCTGGGCACCATGTACCTCGGAGACCATCGTCGACGTGATATTAGTGTTCAGCGACCCCAAAAATCTCGCGAGTAACGAGTTTAAATTGCTTTTGTAACCAATTTCCATAAAATTCCAGGAGACAAGTCCCATTCTTGGCACCAGGTATCTCGGAGACCATCGCCGTCATGATATTCGTGTTCAGCGAGCCCAAAAACCCCCCACCCCCTCTCTCTCTCTCTCTCTCTCTCTCTCTCTCTCTGTCTCCTATGGCGCTACAGCCCAAGTGGGGCCCTGGCCTCCCCCAGCATCCGCCTCCAAGTATCTCTGTCTTTGGCTGCTCTCCTCCAGTTGTCCACCCTCAATATCTCTTTAGCATCGGTTCTCACTTCGTCTATCCACCTCTTCCTTGGTTTTCCTTCTGGCCGACGTCCCACCATTTTTCCGCTAAGCGTTCTACTAGGTGTTCTGTCGTTATCCATTATTATAAGGTGACCTACCCAGCGCAATTTTTGTATTTTTGCATAATTTGCTATAGAGGGTTCTCTGTAATATTGGTATAACTCATGGTTGAACCTTATTCTCCATATACCATTGTCGCAAATGAGTCACAATATCCTCCTTAATATCTTTCTTTCTAGCTAGATTATTAGTATTAATAAGGTTTATTGTCTTTTCAGTCATGATCCATGTTTCTCCGCGTTCTACTAGGTGTTCTGTCGTTATCCATTATTATAAGGTGACCTACCCAGCGCAATTTTTGTATTTTTGCATAATTTGCTATAGAGGGTTCTCTGTAATATTGGTATAACTCATGGTTGAACCTTATTCTCCATATACCATTGTCGCAAATGAGTCACAATATCCTCCTTAATATCTTTCTTTCTAGCTAGATTATTAGTATTAATAAGGTTTATTGTCTTTTCAGTCATGATCCATGTTTCTACACCCTCCGGGTAGCAAAATTGAACTAATTTTCGTCAACTATTTCCGAGTTCCAAATATTCTATCATTTTTACTCACTACGGGACCTCCTACCTTTTTAGAAAATGCATTTTTCTTGTTTAATAATGCAATTTTGATTTCGTTATCATAATTTTTATTCACAAAGTTTTCTAAGACTTATCGAATGCAAAAAGTTTCATTGAGATTCATCAAACTGCAAAAATTTGGCAAGTTTTGGGCTTTTTACTGCTTCATTTTTTCGCGTAGTTGTGTAGTACTACTTGGCTTTGTGTATCACTATACAGTTCTTTGATGAGATGTATTTTTTTTGGTATTATGTACCATTTTTTTAAGTACTTTCCGTTTGGCCACATGTGCGAGCGTGTCGAAGACTCTTTTGAAGTCCACAAAGCGTATGCATAGTGGAGAGTTGAATTCCTGCGACCTTTCTACGATTACTCTGTAGTCTACTTACACTCTGAAGTGTGTTACTTTAATCTATGTTCCTTCCTGTCCCGCCTCCATTCCTCTCTGTCTTGAGCAATTTCCATCTAGTTCTCCACGCTCATAGCTTTAAGATCTCCTGCTATATTATTTCGCCACCGGAGTCGAGGGCGTCCGCGTGGCCTTACTGTTCTTTCGCCACAATGTCTTCTGAGGTGTCCTGCCCATTGGAGTCTTCTGGACTTTATTTCTCTTATTATGTTGGCGTCTGGATATAGTTTTTAGAGCTCTTTGTCAGTTCTTATCGTATATTGGCCTGCTGCTTCATCAAGCACAGGCCCAAATATCTTTCTTAGGATTTTTCTTTCCCAAACACGTAGTCTCTCTTTGTTTGCCTTTTATGGTCCACGTTTCGCTACCATATATCACTGCGGGTCGTATTATTGGTTTATATAGTTGTATTTTTGTACGTCTTGTTCATTGTTTCGATTTGAAGATTTGGAAGGGCATAAAGATAAATACCTGTTGACGACTTATCCTATTATTTCTTGCAATGAAGGAGGAGGAATGAGGGATAGTCTATTAGGCCAATGACAGTGATGATAAATAATTCTGTGATTTTTATGACATTTAATAAACAGAAAAAAAGTATGATTACTATATCACAACACCACTTATTTAACGTGTATTTACAAAACGAAATGTTACAATATTTTTAATTTTGATGTATTCGAGTTCTAGTCTATAAAGAAGAACAATTAAGTCATTATTAATTAATACTAAAAAGATCATTATATTTTTGCCCCTGTTTTCGTCCTGTCAACTACTATGAGTATCTAGTTCTCGAAGTTTACAGCTTCAACATCAATAGCACTACAGTTGCTCTCAGTGCTTTCGATGTCTTCAGATATTGCGTCTGTGTTTTTGTTGTTGTTGTCCGACATTTCTTCAGCATGACACAACTTTCTGTGCTTATGCACGAAATAGTAACTGGGAAATTTACTACCACAAGTCTTGCACGGATAATACTGAACATTCATATCAAGCAATTTTACTTCTCTTTTAGTTTCTTTTTGAGCTACTTTCATTCCTACAGAAGATATCGGATTTAGATGCCTTCTTGCATGTTTTTGATAACAGTATTGAGACTTGAAGGTGTGATTGCAGTATATACAAGTAAAAACTTCATTACTCTGGTTTTCCGTCTCGTTATCAACGTGGTCTCTTATATTTTTGTTCATTACTTTATTTAAAGCTTCGTTCTGATTCACCTCTGACATAGTAAATGCTTCTTCAGGGACGATTACTCCGTAATTTTTGTTGATGACCCTGTGGAATTTTACTGGTCCATCACAACAAGCTATATCAACAACAACTTTTTCGTTTGACACTTCCTGACTTGATTTTTTATTTTTTTGTTTTTCAATGTATATTCTGTTTCGAGAATTGCTAGATTGGATCTCCAATTCGACTTCTACATCGTCTGTTTTTACAGCTGAGGTTTTTTCTGTAGATTCGTATTTTGAAATGACCGTTTTAAACGGAGTATCTTCAGATTTATTTAACGCGCTGTATACAGGGGCATATATTTCTTGACTTGGCAACACTGCTTTTCTGCTAGGAATGGGTTTGACGATGTTGGTTCTGATTTCTGGTGGTTGGATTTGTAGCAAAAACGACCTGCATAGATCCAAGGCTCTGGGCATGTGTAGGATATGCGTGGCTAGAATGATGTTGTAGATGTTGTTTACGTTAACATCCAAGTAGCCGGTGTACATGAATGTTAATAAAGATGAGAATTCTTCTACGTTTACGTTTGGAACCATTATTGGTGCAGATCCTAAAAAAAGATTTATGTTAAAAACATGTTTTGATAAATCAAGAAATAAAAAGTAATATATAATTTACATTAAGTAAGGTTCTTTGAAAGAGAAAATTTCAGTATACCGTGCCTTTTTGGTACAAAACAATATGGTAGGGGAGCAAAGTATGCTAAATGTGCAGTCACTCGAGCGCTTTGGGGACCTATTGGGTTGTGATTATTAGGTCCTAAAACCAAAAAAAGTTAAGTAAAATTTTCCATTTTAGCGGGCGCTTGCCATTTTTTAATTTAATTTTCCATTTCCATTAATCGTTTTTTCCGAATATAGCGCCATCTATCCATAATTCGAAAAAATGTTTCGAATAAAAGTTGCTTATTTTTATGCAGAGAATTCAAATCTTCAATAAAAAATGGGGGCTCCCATTTAAGATTTTAAAGTAACCCCCCACCCCACCTCCGTGGGGGGTCACCTTTGGTACCATTCGATATATTTTTCAAAAATATTAAATAAGTGTATTTTGCAGTTTTTCGATCTGATGTTTATTTTACTAAATATCGCGGGATTTGTATTTAAAATTTAAAATTTACCCCCCACCCCTCTCTGCGAGGGGTCGTGTTTGGTATCTATCGATAGATTTTTGAAAAATATTGAACGTGTAGTTTTTAGTTTTTCGATCTGACTTTCATTTCGCGAAATATTCGCCTTTTTCTTGTGAAACTTTGTGATTCACCAATTCCCTTACGCCCCGCTCAAATCGTCAGATTTTTTAAATATACACTGTTTTGCATGTACTTAATTTACCTTATCTTAATCTGACAATTTCGAGTATTTTTAAGGATAGATTTTTTTTTTCGGACCCCCCTAAACGAACTCCCCTGTGTTAAGAGCCAATATATGGCAGAGGTACATCTGCAGGGTACCACGTTTCTCCCCATATGATAATCTGACGCGCTCGAGTAACTGCAAAAATCCCCGCTTGGGCTCCCCTACCAATATATTATGAGCTTGTTAGTTTGTTGGTAATAAAACACTTGATGATACATGTTATACCGTTATACTCTACTTGGGATTGTTAGTCCAAATCAATTTATTTCGTACTCTTAAAAAACAAACTTATTTTGTAAGTAATTTCTAATAAATTGTATCATCTGTATACAATACTATAAATTAAGGCTTACGGTAGGGGAGACCAAGCGGGGATTTTTGCAGTTACTCGAGTGCGTCAGAAAGTCACATTGGGAGAAACCTTATACCCTGTAAATGTACCCCTACCATATATTGGCTCTTAATACAGGTGGGTTGTTAAGGGGGCTCCGAAAAAAAAATCTATCATTAGAAAAACACGAAATCGTCAGATTAACATAAGGTCAGTTAAGTATATGCAGAACAGTATATGTATATTATTTTAAAAATCTTACGATTTGAGGGGGAGCCCGGAAATGGGTGAGTCACATAGTTTCACAAAAAAAGCGAAAATAATATCGAATGATACCAAACAGGACCCCCATGGAGAGGGGTGAGGGTAAATTTAAAATTTTAAATAGGAACCCCGCGATATTTCGCGAAATGAATATTAGATCGAAAAACTGAAAAATACTTATATTCAATATTTTTGAAAAATCTATCGAATGACACCAAACACGAGCCCTCACGGAGGTGGGGTAGGGGGTTATTTTAAAATATTATATAGGAGCCCCCATATTACCAAAAAACACAAATTATCCTATTCAATTATTTCTAAAAAATAGTATTGCTTTGAAAATAAAAAGATCTCAAATAAACTAGGTGTTATTTCTAGCTAAACATACTATTAGATGAATGAAAGATTAAAGTTACAAAATCATTTGCAGAAATTATATGCAAATTCTATTGCAAAAAATATTTTGTCTTTTTTAAAATTTAAAACAACTTTTTTTTTAATTTGTAAAAAAATACAAGGTTTCCAAATATGAAAACATAATTTCCTTGTAGGCAAAATGGTTAAAAAGTTATTTTAAATGTTAAGCAAAACATCGACATGTTTTTGTAATATTATAAATTTTTCTCTTAATTTTTTGAATTATATTAATAGAATAAACGTTCTTCATTATATTGTTTCAAAAAAATTTAATTTGAGAAAAATAAGTTTTGAACTATGTATTTGACAGATTGCTTTGAAATTTGAGCATATTTTAAGCATCACACGGCCCGACATTCGATGTAATATGAAGGTTCTAAGTTCATTTTAAAAAAGTTATTTTACGTTTTTAAAAAACAAATTTCTTATTTATTTTCCAATTTTCTTAGCAACAAATAAGGATAGAACCATTTGAAAACGCCATTTTGTAGGTTTGTATTGATTTACTCTCAAATTTATTTCAAATGTTTCAATATTGACGATGACAGAAAAGACAGACGAAAATTTACCGTTTTTGACGATAATGTGTTAATGTGGATAAATCCAAAAAATCGAGTGCGGAAACACATACTTAGGTCCTTGTTATCGAGGTCCATGCTACTAACCAACTGTCTCGCCCGGTTTATAACTAAGTTTATACATTGAATATTTGAGGGAAGCTACCTCTTTCTAATTCTTAATATACGTGTGTTCCAACTAAAATTTGACCCCCTCCCCCCCAGAAACTCAGAAACCAAGAGTTTCTTCACAATTTAAAAAAACACGCCAATTTGTATTGAAAGCGGCCGAATTTTCCGAATGTAACCTCCTACTTCTTCTTACAGTACCGTCTCCTATCGGAGGTTGGCTACCATCACAGCAATTTTAACTTTTAGGTCAGGGTAATAAGACAAAAATATACCCTGTTCGTGACACTTCAGCAGCCAGGGTACTGAAGGGTTTTTCCGACAGGTAATACCTATAGGAACAAATTATAACTATTTCCTGCGTAGGATCTGACGGCCATTTTTATTTATAAACAATTAACTGCCAAAAATGGCATTTTTCCCTTTTTTTTCAAATCAACGGAAAACAGTGAAACTTATGTTTTTTTTTATTACAAATATCTTCGAGATTATGGAAAAAGCTTTAAAATGACGTATTACAAAGTTTGATATACTCATTTATTGTTAATATAATTGCGAAAAAAGGTCGGAATTGCAAAAAAAATATTTTCTCAATAACTGTTGTAAAAATTTGTGTACAGCTTTGAAATTTTTGTCAAATGAGGGTTCTTTGGTGCTTAATATGTGATAAAAATTTCAAAGCGATTCATTCAATTGTTTAAATTTTATTCAAATTGTTTATCCCAGAGAGCATTTTTTTGCAATAACATAAGTCAGAAAAAAATGACCTTAGAACCATTCCACAGATGTCAAATGAAAGAGCATGAGCTACATTTTCAACATGTAAATAATTGATGGATTCGACCGTTACTTGATGGAAGTTCATTTTATCTAACAATAAAACGCCGAAACAGCTGTAGTCACTTAGATATAATAAATTTTGTGGAAGTATAGAAAACAAACGTTTTCAGTGTTTTATTGTTAGATTTTCAACATGGTTTAAAAAAGTGAATAAAAAATGTATTTATTAGTAATAAATAATTATGCAAAAGTATCGTCAATTTTTCTTTATAAACTTTTTGAATAACTTTTTCCAAAAAAAAAATAACTTTTTTAACCTGTTTTAAGTGCACAACTACCAAGTAATGTTATCTATATCATAATTGATAAAAAATTGTAATAAATATGTATAATTTCTTATATAACAAAATAAAAAGTTTATAAGGAAAGATTTACGATACTTTTGTATAATTATTTATTACTAATAAAAGCATTTTTTCTTCACTTTTTTAAACCCAAGTTGAAAATATAGCTCATGCTCTTTCATTTGACACCTGTGAAATGGTTCTAACGTCATTTTCTTCTGACTTATGTTATTGCAAAAAAATGCTTTCTGGGATAAACAATTTAAATAAAATTTAAACAATTGAATGAATCGCTTTGAAATTTTTATCACATATTAAGAACCAAAGAACCCGTATTTGAAAAAAATTTCAAAGCTCTACACTAATTTTTACAACAGTAATTGCGAAAATATTTTTTTTGCAATTCCGACCTTTTTTAGCAATTATAGTAACAATAAGGGAGTATATCAAACTTTGTAATACGTCATTTTAAAGCTTTTTCCATAATCTCGAAGATATTTGTACTAAAAAAACCATAAGTTTCCCTGTTTTCCATTGATTGGAAAAAAAAGTGAAAAATGCCATTTTTTGACACTTAATTGTTTATAAATAAAAGTGGCCGCCAGATCCTACGCAGGAAATAGTTACAATTTGTTCTTATAGGTATTACCTGTCGAAAAAACGCTTCAGTACCCTGGCTGTTCAAGTGTCATGGAAAAAACCTTATTACCCTGGACTATTTGTCGGCTGCAGCTCTGAACAATTGTATTGAACTGCACTCGTACCACTCCTTTAAATTTCGCAACCACGAAATCCTTCTACATCCCACATTTCTCTTTCCCGAGATTTTTCCTTGGATTATGAGCCTTAGCAGGGAGTACTTTTCCCCTCTCATTATGTGGCCTAGATATTCCAGTTTTCCCTAACCTACTGGCCCTCATCAACCCCCTGTTTTTTTTTTAAATAGCTAGTGTAGTCGAGTGGCACATCATTTTAAAGGTATTTTTTTCTCTACACGACCCTCTATTTTTCTTTAAGGGGTTACATAGGTCTTGCGGGTAAAAAAGTGATTTTTTAAAAAAATTATATCTCGAAAACTAAAATTGTTTTTATTTATAATTGGAACATGTAAAAGTATAGTACTTAAGGTACTCTAAAAAAAATGTTCAGTAAAAAATATTAATTTTTGTAGAGTTGACTGCAATTTTTCGACAACAGCCCTTTTTTGCGGTGGGCAGCATAACTAAGTCCAGTCTCATCTGAAATCAAAAAATCAAAAAGTTTCTTGTAGTTTATACCTCTGGCTAGTGAATGAACGAAGGAATTTAAAAAAATGAAATTTGAATATTTTACATTAAACACATTTTCGACCCCAATTTTTCTCATTTTTTCAAAAATGACAATTTTTAAAGTAGTTTTTTTTTATAAAACAAAAACAACTTCACCTAATAAAAATTCCTTCGTTCATTCACTAGCCAGAGGTATAAATTACAAGAAACTTTTTGATTTTTTGATTTCAGATGAGACTGGACTTAGTTATGCTGCCCACCGCAAAAAAGGGCTGTTGTCGAAAAATTGCAGTCAACTCTACAAAAATGAATATTTTTGGTTGAAAATTCTTTTGAGAGTATCTTAAGTACTATACTTTTACATGTTCCAACTATAAATAAAAATAATTTTTAGTTTTCGAGATATAATTTTTTTTAAAAAGTCACTTTTTTACCCGCAAGACCTATGTAACCCCTTAATTTGCGGAATAACTTTAAAGATAATTTTGGATTTAACTAATTTATAATAAATTTGTTAAGTCCAAAATTATCTTCTAACTTATTATGTAAATAGAAAAAAATAGAGTGTCATGTAGAGAAAAAAAGTTATTTACCTTTCAAGATGTGCCACTCGAACACATTTGCTATTTAAAAAAAAGAATTGGGGGTTAATGCGGGGCAGTAGAGGGTTGCATTTGAGGGCATGAATTTTGCATGAAAATTCGTCTCCCTTTCAATACACATTGACGTGTTTTTTTTTTTAATTGTGAAGAAACTCTTGGTTTCTGAGTTTCTGGGGGAGGGGGTGTCAAATTTTCGTTGGAACACACTGTATATTATATCCTAAGGCCTTATTAATGTTTTTTAAAAAGGTAATATACCTTTAATTAATTAATTTTGAAGTCATCAGGTAAAGGCAGATTTACCTACAGAGAGTAAATGTTTTATAAGGGACTTCTTACTAATATACCAGTAGAAAAATTATATCTTACCCTGTTGATTAACTATAGCAGCCTTGAAAAATCCACTGTGTGTCGTTAAAACTATTTTGTGTGCTGAAAATTGAGTCAAGTGGGGCCCAACTTGGAGGTAGACGTCAGGAATTGGTGATAAATTTGCTGATGTTGATAAATTTAATGGTGATGTTGATGGTAGCGCCGGAGTCGTTTCAGAAATACTGCTGCAAGATCCTAATGTCAACCATGCTTGATACAGAGAATACATAATAGTTGAGCAAAACCTGAAATAAATTTAAAATTTCTATTACCGATAAACAAAAGAATTGTTAAAGATAAAGGCAGTTTTTGTTTATATTTGATTCAGAGTTGGACCACCATCTCCATATAGCTATTTCAGCATCCTCATGCATCCTCAGTGAAGCTATGCAGTCACAACTCTGAAAGAAATATCAACAATCTGCCTATTTAAGAGAAACCATCGCGATACAATGATTCCACCTTTTGAGACGCAATCTAGCGACATCTCTCATATTACGAGGAAAACAACGAAAGCCCTAGATACAAAGTTTACTACTTTTTAAACAATTAGAATAATTGAAATAAAAATATAATAAACAATATTTTAAATCTAAGACTTTTCGTTAATAAACTGCTTTCTGGCTGCATCCTGCATCTCCGGCTTTTAAGAATTGTTATTTTAATAAAAATGAATAAACATTTTCATTTAGTTGCAAAACGAAACCAAAGCCGTCTTATATTTTAGTTCGTTCAAAGAGCGCTACAAGCACCCTAACCGGTTGCATTTAAACATTCCGTATATGTATTTGGCACCTAGGACTTTTCTATTGGTTCTTTGCAGCACGCGGTCATGTTTCAACCAATAGGCGGCGAGGTGCCAAACGCGTATACGGAATGTTATTCAGTGCGACATTCATATACGGAATGTTAAACATTCGTAGACGGAAAAAGACAATTTTTATTAGACAGTTACAAGGAAATTGATTTTAAAATACTTGTTAATGTATTATTAAATAAAAATAAAACAATTATAATATTTGGAATGTTATTTGGTGCGAAATTCATATGCGGAATGTTAAATATTCGTAGACCAAGAAAGACGACTTTTTATTAAAGTCAGTTAAAGAAGATTGCTTTTAAAATGTTTTGTTAATGTATTATTAAATAAAATAAAACAATTATATAGTATTTGGAATGTTATTTGATGCGAAATTCATATGCGGAATGTTAAATATTCAGACTAGAAAAGACGACTTTTTATTAAGTCAGTTAAAGAAGACTGATTTTAAAATATTTTGTTATGTATTATTAAAGAAAATAAAACAATTATTACCGATGTGGGATGTTACCTATTTGTTGCGAAATTCATAACTGGAATGGTATAGATTTGAGAGACATTATATCTTTATTTAACAAAGGTTTCCCTTTCGCAGAATTTTTAATAACTTGCACGTGATGTTTATTATGTTTAGATATATGTTTCAGCTATTCAATTCTGTTGAAGTTTAGGGCTGTGTGCTACCAGACGAAAATAGTCATTTTTGATCTACGAACATTTAACATTCCGTATATGAATTTCGCACCAAATAACATTCCAAATATTATAATTGTTTTATTTTTATTTAATAATACCGTCTTTGTCTTTTTCCGTTTACGAATGTTTAACATTCCGTATATGAATTTGGCACCGAATAACATTCCTTATACGTGTTTAGCACCTCGCCACCTATTGGTTGAAATATGACCGCGTGCAGCAAGGAACCAATAGAAAACTCCTAGTAGTCCTGTCGCCAGGGGGGGTACAACGGCCTCCTTAATTCAGATGGACTTACCCAAGTTTTTTTATATATTTTGACCCGTAGAATACGAATTTTTTGGGTAACAGTTGATCCGGATGTCGATAAGATTGTTATAGACAAAGAACTTGAGGAATTACATAACAGCGATTTCTCGCAAAACAAAACATATTTTTGTATTTTTTGGGTCATTTTAAGCAAAAAATATTCCTACAAGTTTTTTCGTAGAATGCATAGTTTTCGAGATAACCGCGGTTGAACTTTCAAAAAATCGAAAAATTGCAATTTTTGAACCCGAATAACTTTTGATTAAAAAATAAAGTACCAATTCTGCTTACCGCATTTTAAAGTTTAAGTCAAATTATATCGGTTTTGATTATTTGCATTGCTAAAAATTAATTCTTTTACTGCTGAACAAAGCTATAAACACATAGTGTTTCCCGTGCCTAATACGTGCGTTTTAATGCATGCTACGTAGAAATTGCCTCGCTTGCACTTGTAGCTACTCTACCTACTCGTTAGATTTTAAATGAGAAATCATTGAAAACATCACTCACGCACTAGGTGTTTATAGCTTTGTTTACCAATAAAATAATAAATCTTTAGCAATGAAAATAATCAAAACCGATATAATTTGACTTAAACTTTCAAATGCGGTAAGCAGAATTGCTACTTTATTTTTTAATCAAAAGTTATTCGGGTGCAAAAATTGCAATTTTTCGATTTTTTGAAAGTTCAGCCGCGGTTATCTTGAAAACTATGCATCCTACGAAAAAACTTGTCAGATCATTTTTTGCCTAGAATGACCAAAAAAATAAAAAAAGATGTTTTGTTTTGCGAGAAATCACTGTTATGTAATTCCTCAAGTTCTTTTTCTATAACAATCTTATCGACATCCGGATCAACTGTTACCCAAAAAATTCGCATTCTACGGGTCAAAATAAATAAAAAAACTTGGGTAAGTCCATCTGAATTAAGGAGACCGTTGTACCCCCCCTGGCGACAGGACTATAGGTGCCAAATACATATACGGTATGTTTAAATGCTAACTGGTTTCAAAACTTCTTAGTTTATCATCGGAGGATGCATATGTAGGTACCTCTGAACCAACTAAAATCATTTTTAAAACCGGTTAGGGTGCTTGTAGCGCTCTCTGAACGAACTGAAATATAAGACGGCTTTGGTTTCGTTTTGCAACTAAATGAAAATGTTTATTCACTTTTATTTCATTAGTTTGCTCCTATAGAGTACAAGGGTCCATTTTTAGTTGGAACTTTTCCTCGCTGGACAGATGAGTTGTGAATTGTAAATTGTAGAATTCCCTCATCTTAATGCTCCAGCATTCGTTTGGTTTGCATTTTTAGAAGCCACGAAGGTGTAACCAGAAAAATGGTCCCAGTAAGGTTTTCAACTTAATATTATTTATTATTGGATTGAAGACTTTATAACTTTGAACGGTTATTTAAATTTCTAAAAGATAGAACACTATTTGAAATTCTATAGACGTGTATTACCTCATCACTTGACCTTATAGCCCCCCATAAAATTATTAGACCCTCCGAGATGTAGCAAACTCATCACCGGCATCCTTTGGAGACCAGTTAACTCATCACCGCAGATAGGTAAAAATGACTTATCACCAGCATTTTTGCTACAAGGCGCTGATTTCTAATGCGGAAGAGTGCCTATTATTTGTTACCCTTCTTGTTTACGTGGTCATCTATTAAAATGCTAGTACACTTTTGAAGACCAAAAATAATTTTTTTTCAAGAATTTTTTTCTCAGAACCCTTGTTAAAAATGAACATAAAACTTTTTACATGTTAATATCTAACTCTTACAGAGTACAAAAAATATATCTTTTTTCATTTAAGCACTTAACTAATATTGTAGAGGGCGCAAAAGTCGAGGCCTCCAAAAATGATGGCGGACAGTTCATCTCAGGCGGACATCTCAGGATTGCGATATCTGAAACAAAAAAATCGTTCTGCATTTGAAAAAGAAACGTTTCTTACGTGACAATTTACCACAATTTGACCAAAAAATAAAAAATAAATATTTTTTAACCATGAAAACCCGAAGAAAAACGGGCGATTTTTTCACAAAAATTTTTCAAATTTCCGTAAAATCTTTTTTTTACGGAATTTTTCACTTACGGTGGTAAATTGTCACGTAAGAAACCTTCTTTTTTCAAATACTGTACGATTTTTTTGTTTCAGAAATCCCAATGCTGTGATTAACTGTCCGCCATCATTTTTCGAGGCCTGGACCTTTGCGCCCTCGACAATATTAGTGTACGTGCATAAATGAAAAAAGATATATTTTTTGTATTCTCTAAGAGTTATACATTAATATGTAAAAAGTTTTATGTTCATTTTTAGTAAGGGTCCTGAGAAAAAAAATCTTGAAAAAATGCTTATTTTTGGTCTTCTAAAGTGTACTAGTACCTTAAATTCATAATTACACTTCTCCAAGAAATTAACGCACCACCTTAAAAATTGTTCATTAGTCATTTTTGAATTTCGTAAACTTGTCCGATTTAAGTGATTTTTTTGTTATGTTATAGCCATATACTTTTTTAACAATAATTTGCTACACAGGTAAATTGTCATTGTATACCGGGTGTATCAATCGAACTGTGATTTTTTCTCAAAGTTCGCGTCACCCTGTGGAATATTCCAGCATTTATAAAATACTGAGATTAAAACCCAATTATAGCCTCATAATATTTCATAATATAGCCTTATCATGTTTTCTTAACATTCTGTGTTTTGATTCATTCACTTATGTTGGATAATAAAAAAGTTGACACTTTAACAACTAGCCTCGTTCTACATCAATACAGGGTGTTTTTAAATAAGTGTGACAAACTTTAAGGGCTAATTGTGCATGAAAAAATAGTGACAGGTTGCTTTATAAACGTATGTCCCAAATGCTTCATTTCCGCAATAGAGCGTGTTAAATTTTTTCTTACAAACTGAAGATTTGTTTATTGCTTTAAAACCGGTTGAGATATGCAAATGTTGAAATTTTCCTTACATGTTCCTTACAGACTGACAATTTATTGCTCTAAAACCGGTTGAGATATGCAAATGAAATTTGGTGGGTTTTAAGAGCTAGTTATTATGCATTTTTTGACATACAATTAAGAATTTTATGTTCACAATTGGCGCACATAAGGGTCATATTATCCGTATGCGTGCCAATGAGGAATATTTAATTCCTAATTGTATATAAAAAATGCACAATAACTACCTTTTACAACCCACCAAATTTCATTTGCATATCTTAACCGGTTTAGAGCAATAAATAAATCGTCAATTTGTAAGAAAAAAATCAACATCTCCTATCTCGGAAACGAAGCATTTGCGAACCTACGTTTATAAAGCAAACTGTCATTATTTTTTCATGCAGAATTACCCCTTAAAGTTTGTCATACTTATTTGGAAAACATCCTGTACTGATAAAAAATATGGCTAGTTGTACGTAACTTTTTTATTATCCAACATAGTTGTACGTAACTTTTTTATTATCCAACATAAGCGAATGAAGCAAAAAACAGAATGTTAAGAAAACATGAGGCTATAGTTGGGCTTTATTCCAGTATTTTATACATGCTAGAATATTCCACGGGGTTACGCGAACTTTGGGAAAAAGTTACAGTTTGATTGGTACACCTGGTATACAATGACAATTTACCTGTTTAGCAACAATATTTTTACACCGATATTGTTAAAGTATAAGGCAACGTAATTAAAAAATCACTTAAATCGGACAACAGGTTTACGAAATTCGAGACATCAAAAATGACACAGGTTTAAGGTGGCGTTAATTTCTTGGAGAAGTGTATTATACACTTTATATTATTATAATAATAAACAACTATTGATGCAAAGTGTGAGTTTCACGTTAATTTATTACATAGCTCTATCTATTGTTCATAGTCAAAATTTTATATATTTGAGATATATTTATTGTCAACTCTGCTGTTAGAGGCTCCTACAGGCGAAAGACATTTGGATTGTTACATATATATCAAAACGTGAAAATATTTTAATGTTTTCTTTTCCTTATAATACATTATAGACATCAGCCTTTATCGTTGTAATTTACACTGCTTTTGCAGCTTTTGTAAATGAACTGAAGTTGTGTAACCACGTGGTTTTCGATAATAGTCGTTATTTCTCCGTACTAACATGTCACACAGCAAATAGAGCGGCACAGCAAAAATACTATGGATTAAAGAAACTTTTAACATCAAATATAGTCACAAAAAGAACAAAAATATTGATATTTACAGAACACTAATCAGCAGGTTCTCACTTACGCGTCAGAGACGTGGACGATAACAAAAAGTGATGAACGGTTAGGCTGTTTTGAAATTAAAATCCTCAGACATATCTATAAAGGCGTGAAGGAAAACTGATTATGGGGTAGCGTAGACGTTATAATTTTGAACTTTAGCACCTTTATAGTGAGCCTAGTACTGGTAGATCTATCAAAATAAACAGGCTGCGGTGGCTAGGCCACTTAGAGAGAATTAATGAGGTGAAGTCGTCGAAACACATTTATAGCCAGAGACCGGATGGAGTAATGGCAGACCCAGAGCACGATTTAAGGACCATGTGAAAGATGACTTGCGAGTGTTAGGGAGTGCGAAATTGGAAAACCAAGGCGAAGGATAGGAAGGAAAAGCTGATTCCGGAACAGGCCAAGACCCACCATGAGTTGTAGAGCCAATGATGATGATGAACATATCACACACTTTGCGTTGTACACATATCAGCGCTTAACGCCGCGGTTTATTTATTAAACGCACGCTTGCATGTGTATGATACCATTTGTTTCTTGGAAACTTGAAACGCGGCGTTAAGTGCCTTCATGTGTACAAAGCTTTAGACCAGGCGGTATCTGTTTTGGGTTGGATAAATCGTATATGATCCTATTTTTTTTTTGCTTTAATCGCTTCGAAATATTATTAAAAATGATAATTTCATTATGCAGACACTTCCAAAGTTGGGTTAAATTTTTATTAAACAATTTGTGAAACGAATTAGGAAAATTAAATCTTTTTCTCCTTCTTGGAGATTAAAATTCTTACAAATTCCAATCAAATTTCCAAGATATATTTGAATGCAAATTAAAAAAATAAATATTATTATCGCAAAATTACCAAAATCCATTAAAAAATGAGTCAAAAATAAATGCTTTTTCAATAATATTTTTCAGGTATTTAGAAGCCACACAGAACCTTCAAAATTTACCCAGAAAATATTTTTAATATAAGAAAACACTACACAAAATTTTGAAACACTTGAAATTTTTTTAAACATAAAAACCATTCAAGATTTTAAATAAAATTCGAATAATTGAAATCCATTAAATAGGAGAGCCTAAGGAATTTTTTAAACAAGTGTACAACTTTAAGCTGACAAACAAATAGAATAACTTTTATTAAAGTTTAAAAAATATTTATTGCTGAAATTATTGAATGACTTAAAGAATAATCATTTATACGTAAAAACATGAAAAATAAATAATTATACGCTTTTAAAAGTATCATATTTTGAAAGTTTTAATTTACACAGGACCCCGATTTCAAAAAATTATTAAAATTGGTCCACTAGAAGCTGAGATATTGAAATTGCTAAGCTTGTTGCTATTTTCAATGTGATTTCATATTTGAGACGGTTGACATTGCTATCCCCACCACTGCCTCTCGTCGATTTTTCTGTATTTTTAAAGTTTTAAATCAACATTTTGACCAGATTGTATAAAAGAAAAAAAGGTGAAATTTATATATGTACTTTATATTGTACTTGGTACAACAAGGATATGTACTTGATAAAAAAAAGTTGTAAATGCCGGTCAACTTTGATTGATTATAACTTCGGAATTAATTGATTAGTCTTAGTTTTTTTAGTACTTGTCTTTCCCTGAAATTTTAAAATATTAAAATATTAGTTTAGAAAAGAATGTTAGTCGTTTAAAAAATTCCTTAGGCTCTCATATTCAACGAATTTCAATGATTCGAATTTTATTTGAAAGCTTGAATTCCCTTTTATATGTAAAAAAATCTAGTATAATTATTTGAAACTTAATATTTTTTTTTCAAAAACTTGGATTGCAAAATTTGTTGAATTTTTGTGTAATGTTTTTGCATATTAAAAGGATTATGTTATAAATGGATAAAATGTTGAAGGTTCTGTGTGGATTTTAAGTATCTGAAAAAGATTATTGAAAAAAAAACTGATTTATGATATGACCATATTTAAATGATTTTTGCCAATTTTGCAATAATTATTATTATTGTTTCAATTTACAATCAATTCTATCGTAGTAAATTTAATTGCAAAACTTGTTGGTCGTTTCAAAATTTTTCTAACATGCATACCTGCCGAGATATAGTAACGAAAAAAATTTAATTGGTCCAATTTGTTTCAAAAAGTGTTTAATTAAAAATTTAGCTCACCTTTTGAAGTGTCCTTATACACTCACCTCACACAAAATTCTGCCACCCAAAATTTTTGATTAAGTTTGACATCTATAACTTTATTATTTGTACTCCGATTTTCAAGATTCTTGCATCAATTTGTAGGTACATGTATTGATATCGATTGTTATTATTCCGGTAATAAAAATTTTTTTGCTTAGATGGCATTATACGGGGGTGAATGGAAGAGTTGTTTTTTCTCCTAACTTTAAAAAATTCTGTGGAAAAATTGGAGGGCTGAGTTTGTTTCATACTCCTTTTGTATTATTCTGGAGGTATTACTAAGGTTTTGTTTTATGAATTATCCGAATATCTCTTTTCTTGTAAGAGCTATAAATCAAAACACTACTTTGAAGTTTTATTTAATTAAAAATATCAAACGCACTAAAATTAACAAAACAAAATTAACAACAAAACATTTCAATAGCGGATATGTCCACCTCTTGCAGCAACGACGGCTCGCAATCTGTTAAGCATCGAATAAAGATGTGTTATAACTGTACCAAACAGGGCGATAACTGTACCAAATTTTCTGGAGGCCTAGGATGACGGCGAATACCTTTTTATAATTCATCCCATAAATGCTCAATAGGATTGAGATCTGAGATGCATGCGGGCCATTCTAATCTTATCAATTCTATCTCTATTTTATGAGTCGATCAGTGTTTTTATTTACAAAAATGGTACAGCTCTTACAAGAAAAGAGATATTCGGATAATTCAAAAAACAAAATTTTAGTGATGTCGCCGGGGTAATAAAACAGGACTATGAAACAAAATCAGCTATTCCATTTTTCCACAGAATTTTTTAAAGTTAGGAGAAAATACAACGCTTCCATTCATCCCTGTATAATGCCATGCAAGCAAAATTTTTTTTGTTGCCGGAATAATACCAAACTATACATGTATCTACAAACTGGTGCAAGAATTTTGAAAATCGGAGCACAAATAATAAAGTTATAAACTGTCAAAGTTAATCAAAAATTTTTGGTGCCGGAATGTTGTGCCGGTGAGTGTAGTATTAGTTTTTCTAGTATATGACTGAACAATGACCATTCTACTGGACAGTTCATATTATCATTAACATCGAAATAATGTTTTCTAATGAATGGGATTCTGTATCTTCCTTCTCCTCCCTGTCCCCCTTGTTAAAACATCATTGTCATCTTTCTACTATTGCCAAATTTAAAACTTTATCTCACATTAGTTTGAAATTATATACTCATACACTTCAATAAAAAATATTTTGTTCCAATTTTGATATTGATGTTACGGAATTTTAAGGGGATATGCGCAAAATCTTGGTCTAATGCGATTTAAACGCATTCATTATTTTCGACTCATGAGAAAACGAATAAATATTTTTGAAAAATTTAAACACAGAATGAAAGATTACTTATTACCGAGGGCCGAAAGTCCCTTAGAATAAACATAATCTTTCTTTTGACTGAAATATTTGATATTAAAAATCACACTAAATTTTCTCTTTTTTTTCACCCCTTCAACTTATTAAAATAAACATAGATGTTTTCGGGGACTTTCGGCCCTCGGTAATAACGTAATCTTTCATTCTGCGTTTAAATTTTTCAAAAATACTTAATAGGTTTCTCAGGATTCGAAAAAAATGTATGCATTTAAATAGCATTGGACCAAGAGTTTGCCCCTACCCCCTTAACGAATAGTTTAATAGAGGTACATGGTACATACCTATAACAATAATTTTATATCCATTTTATCATTCAAAAAAACAATTATCGCACTTTTGAACTGTCATGAAACTGAAAAGACACGTCCAATCAAAAGTTAGGGAGCTACTGACAGACATCTTGATATATCAGACTTTATAGCCATAATTCAAATATCCAGCCCCTCTGGAAAGCGTTCGAAGTGTGGGTGGGGGCGGGATCTCACCATTCCTGACTATATACGGTAACCGTTTGAATTCTTTGCTTTCCGCGCATTCTGGATGGATATAATGGAACAATTGTGAGGGTTAAATTGATAATTACTATTGGAACGTTATAGGAATCGTTTAAACATGTACTTGTGATGGTGATGCGGACGGAAAGGTAGGGGAAGTGGGTGAAATGCCGAGGAAAATGCTCGGGATTATTTCAAATGGGAACTAATTTAACTGCAGATAATAATTTATATTAACAATGTTTATGTATTAATTTGAAAGAGTACGCAGTACTCTACTTGAATGCAGTACTTTAGTGAGGATTATAGACAATATTACATGATTAATATTATTGAAAATCATTTTTTTAGTATTAAATCGAGTAATCTTACTTGGTTAATCAAGTTTTTACACAATATGATAGATAATACACTGATACACTAAAATTAAACACAGAGTGCTATTGTTTGAAGTAAATATCGGCATTAATAAGAAGCAATGTTCACGAATGCAATATGTTGTTACTAGGCCTTTAAGATTTTCGATTTTTTACATTAAAACGAAAATCCCTCCACATCGTAGCAATGAAAGGATGTACAATAGAGGTAGCTACATATATATGAAATTATTAATATATATGTTGTTCTGAAGCTAATTTCTTGTGGCATTTTTATTATTAATTGCTTTTAATGGAAAATAAGCCACAATTTTACCAAAAAATGAGTTTATTAACGTTTCGAAGCCCAAATCGGGTTTCGTTGTCAAAATACAAAATACTACTAAAATAAACAAAAATGTTGTTGCTAAGTAAAAAAAATTCTTCTAATAATTTATTTAATCTGACTCATTTATATTGGCAATTCAGATGTATATTACATACCTATACACTTTAAAGTAGAAGACTTTAAAATGATATCGCCAATATTTATGAGTTGCGTTCCTGGGACGACTTTACTAAAAGATAGTTCATTCGATTACAAGAAATCAATCCCAACTCAAGAATATCCGTCACAAAAAAATCATAGCATGGTTTTCCCTCGTGATTTATTATGGAATCTCTAACGCGAGAATTTTACTGTCATCGTTGCATTTGGTTGTCTTTTTAAAGACGGATCACATGCTATGATTTTTTTGTGACGGATATTCTTGAGTTGGGATTGATTTCATGTAATCGAATAACCTATTTTTTAGTAAAGTCGTCCCAGGAACGCAACTCATAAATATTGGCGATATCATTTTAAAGTCCTCTACTTTCAAGTGTATAGGTAATATACATCTGAATTGCCAATATAAATGAGTCAGATTAAATAAATTATTAGAAGAATTTTTTTTACTTAGCAACAACATTTTTGTTTATTTTAGTAGTATTTTATATTTTGACAACGAAACCCGATTTGGGCTTCGAAACGTTAATAAACTCATTTTTTTGGTAAATTTTTGGCTTATTTCCCATTAAAAGTAATTAATTATTAATATAATTTCAGAATTGTGTGGACTGTATATTTTTAGAGGTTGCTGATTCAAGCAAAAATTGAGAGGGAATACGATGATACAGACAAATATTATAAATTTATAAAAAATCTTACCCAAGTCAGTCTTTGGTCACTGTTCACCCGCGTCTCGATCAAACACATATGTCGGTTTCACGGGGGGCTGCTTCTCGTCGAGATTTAATTGTTTTTATAGGATTAGCGCTGTCTATATCGGATTAGCGGCTTATACTATTGCGCAGAGAGAAAAAGCGTTTATTCAGCGATAATTGAACCAAGAGAAAGATTCGTGATATTTTTGAACCCACAGAAAGGTTCGCGTTAATAGTTAAACTCGGAGGAAGGTTCGCGTACTGAGATAGATGTGTTGCCAACGATAGCTAACACGGGATAGTCTTTAACCTCCGGTGCGTAACACAAGAGAGGAATTTGCACTTCTGTTGCCTTTTCTGGTAAAGTGTAGAGAGCCTGTTGGTTTGCAGTATACAAAATGTCTCAAAAAATTGTGTGTCTTGGGTATGGATGAATAATTCAAATATCCAGTTCCTCTGGAAAGCGTTCGAAGTGTGGGTGGGGGCGGGATCTCACCATTTCTGACTATATACGGTAACCGTTTGAATTCTTTGCTTTCCGCGCATTCTGGATGGATATAATGGAACAATTGTGAGGGTTAAATTGATAATTACTATTGGAACGTTATAGGAATCGTTTAAACATTTACTTGTGATGGTGATGCGGACGGAAAGGTAGGGGAAGTGGGTGAAATGTCGAGGAAAATGCTCTGGATTATTTCAAATGGGAACTAATTTAACTGCAGATAATATATTTACAATGTTTATGTATTAATTTGATTAAAATGCGGTACTTTAATGAGGATTATTATAGACAATATTACATGATTAATATTATTAAAAATCAATTTTTAGTATTAAATCAAGTAACCTTACTTGATTAATCAAGTTTTTGCACAATATGAAAGATAATATACTGATACATCAAAATTAAATATAAAGTGTTCTTGTTTGGAGTAAATATTGGCATTAATAAGAAACCATGTTCGCCAATGCAATATGTTGTTACTATACCTTTTAGATTTTCGATTTTTTACATTAAAACAAAAACCCTCCAACATCACAGCAATGAAAGACTTTACAATAGAGGTATGTACATATACACTATACACACACCCAAACTTATATGGAATCACCATGTATTTCAAAGTAATATTTATTTCTTTTGAAAAAACTTGTTATTGTTGCGAAGAATAAAAGTTTTTATTGAAAATAAACAAATATATAAGACAACCGGATAGTACAGCTCGGTACGGTATTATAGGTTATTTGCTGAGTTGCAAATTGAACGAAAATAAATAAACTAACTTTTGCGTCCAAAAACGAAAATATGCCTCATGTGGGGTTATAGAACTTACAACGAAGAAAGATTATTGGTCTTGTGGAGCAAGTAATGTTCTCAGAGAGACATAGCTGTAGAGCTGGGCGTAACACAGGGGGTTCTGTCCAAAACTTATGCTGGGTAACAGAAACTAGGAAAGCTCAAAAATAAAGCGAGGCAAAGTCGCCAAAAAGTAATAATGGCTCGCCATGATCGTTTAATAGTCCAATTAGCTGGAAGACACCCAACCCTGTTTCAGTTGAAACGATAAGAAGAGTTCGTGAAAAGAAGTATACAGCAGGAGACAGTTATAGGTTCCCGAGTTATCCAGGCAGCACAAAATTGATGTCTTCACCACCAAAACTGGAACATTGGGAATTGAAAAAATGTGCTATTTTCAGAAAAACTCAGGATTTGTGTAAAATCAGATGACCCACGAAATCGTGTACTTAGAGGTCGAGGAAGACAAGCAAGAACGAAAACTGTCAGATCTGTTCACAAATATAGTGGGGAAGGGGAAGTGTAATGTTCTGGACAGAAATTGTGGTCCGTAAAAAACTCCTTTAATTTTCATCCAATCAATTTTTACTGCTCACAGATATGTTGATAACCTGTAGTTAGGCTCTGCAGAGGTGTAACAGCAGAAAATTTAATTTTCTTGCATGATAATGGACCTCCACATACCATTAGAGTGACTAGAGACATCATTTAAGCAGAAGGTATCCCTTTTTTGGAGTGGCCTGCTTGCTCACCCAAGCTTAATCCTATAGAGTATTTGTGGGATATGCTTAAAAGAAAAATTAGAGCTCGCCGGGATAATCCACAAAACACCGCACGGCTAGTACAAGCTACTCTTGAAGGATGGAGTAACCTACCACAACAAAATGTTGATAATTTGATTAGGAGCGTGCCCACGCAAACTGAAGCTTGCATAAGGACTAGAGGTGATAACACTGACTACCAAAAAACACAAAAAAAAATAAATAGAAACAATTTAAACATTATTTGTTTTACATTGAATTTTTTTTGCTATTGACTTTAAAACAACTAGTTTCAATTTGTTTGTTAAGAGGAAACAGTACAACGCAGTACAAACAGAGAAAACGCGTTCCAAGATTGCGGCTGTAATTTTGAATATTTTTTCGAGATATTTGGCACACGTATTCGTAATATAATAAAGAATGGCGGTACAGAGCCCAATTTGAAAAATATATTAATATGTGGAAATTACTCTGATTAAATACAATATTAAAAAAAAACGAGCCTGTACCGCCATTAAGAAGAACAAAAAAATACACTTTCTTCAAATAAACTTTTTTATCCGATGCCTAGATTTTGTGTCATTTTGGAACTGCTAATGAAATAAAAAATTTTAGTAGTTCCAAAATGACACAAAATCTAGGCATCGGATAAAAAGTTTATTTGAAGAAAGTGTATTTTTTTGTTCTTCTTAATGGCGGTACAGGCTCGTTTTTTTAATATTGTATTTAATTACAGAGTAATTTCCACATATTAATATATTTTTAAAATTTTGCTCTGTACCGCCATTCTTTATTATATTACGAATACGTGTGCCAAATATCTCGAAAAAATATTCAAAATTACAGCCTCAATCTTGGAACGCGTTTTTGCTACCTGTTGATCGCTACTATATCACCTTAAATACTTTATTGTTTAATTTAATTGTTATCCATTTGTTATTAAATTGCTTTGCTACTATATCACCTTCAATACTTTATTGTTTAATTTAATTGTTATCCATTTGTTATTAAATTGCTTTAAAATAAATACTGTTTGACTTCGTGGTTCTTTTTTTTTTTTAATTCGCACGAAATAATAAGAAATATCAGGTGATTCCATATAAGTTTGGGTGTGTGTATATGAAAATATTATGAAAATATGAAGTTCCTTAGAGGAGACGGTACCTAAAGAAGAAGAAGAAGGCAGAATAGTATAAATTATTCGTAAAACGTTTATATTTGTAGTAAACTTACGTGCATAGAAATCGGCCCACTTAAAAAAGTGGTCATTTTTAATGTCTCATATTTCCTAAACGTGTTGACCGATTTAAATGATTTTTTGAACATGTTATAGCCTGATTCTTTAACAATACCACTGTAATAATATTGTTGCTAAAGAGGTAAATTTTCATTGTATACCGGGTGTACTAATCAAACTGTGTTTTTTTCTCAAAGTTCGCATCCCCCTGTGGAATATTCTAGCATTTATAAAATACTGAAATTAAAACCCAACTGTAGCCTTAGGTTTTCTTAACATTCTGTTTTTTGATTCATTCGTTTATGTTGGATTGTAAAAAAGTTAGGTACTTTAACAACTAGACATGTTCTTCATCAATACGCGGTGTTTCTAAATAAGTGGGACAAACTTTAAGAGATAATTCTGCATGAAAAAATAATGGCAGTTGGCTTTATAAAAGTATGTCCGCAAATGTTTCGTTTCCGAGATACGGGATGTTGAATTTTTTCTTACAAACTGACGATTTATTTATTGCTTTAAAACCGGTTGCGGTATGCAAATGAAATTTGGTAGGTTTTAAGAGATAGTTATTGCGGATTTTTTGACATAAAATTAAGAATTTTATATTCACCATTAGCGTGCATACGGGTAATATGATCGGTCATATTACACGTATGCTCGCTAATGGTGAATATTAAATTCTTAATTGTATGTCAAAAAATGTGCAATAACTACGTCTTAAAACCCACCAAATTTCATTGGCATAACTCAACTGGTTTTAAAGCAATAAAATATACCGTCAGTTTGTAAGAAAAAAATCAACATCCCGTATCTCGGAAACGAAACATTTACGAACATACTTTTATAAAGTAAACGGTCATTATTTTTTCATGCAGAATTACCCCTTAAAGTTTGTCGCACTTATTTACAAACACCGCGGTGTATTGATGAAGAACATGTCTAGTTGTTAAATTACCTAACTTTTTTATTATCCAACATAAACGAATGAATCAAAAAACAGAATGTTAAGAAAACCTGAGGCTATAGTTGGGTTTTAATTTACGTATTTTATAATTTGCTAGAATATTCTACAGAGTGATGCGAACTTTGAGAAAAAAACACAGCTTGATTGGTACACCCGGTATACAGTGAAAATTTACCTGTTTAGCAACAATAGTATTACAGTGGTATGGTTAAAGAATCAGCCTTTAAAATGTTCAAGAAATCATTTAAATCTACCAACAGGTTTAGGAAATATGAGACATCAAAAATGACCAAATTTTTAAGTGTGGCGATTTCTGTGCACGTAAGTTTATAATTTTGAATATATTAAAGCTAGTCCATCCCTGTTATATTATATTCAGGGATAGCACTAGCTAATGAAAAGATTTTCCACTCTTTATTTAGACGTTTAAAATATATTTCCTCGGAGAATCAGTTCTCCATTTGTTTGAACACCGCCGGATGTGATTATTTCTCGTGATAATGAAAACCCCCTTTTATATTAAGAAGTATATGTCGATTAATAATAAGCAATGCCGAAAAATACTATATGTACTGGACAGAGTCAGAGCACAAAAATAGATGCAGTGAACTGAAGTTAAGCATATCACAGGCTATAGCGTCTAATGTTAAACATTTGCCTCACTTAATTTTCTCCCGTCCTCCCGATATTATTCTTCTTCTTACTCTTTATGAGCAATTCTGCTTATTCATTGGCCTATAGATACCTCTATGGAAGGTTGTCACTCCATCTTTTGCGCGGTCGGCGGATACTTCTTCTGCCGATTGGTGATTTATCTCTTGCTATTCTGACCACACGTGTCTCCTCCATTCTGCTTTTGTGGTTATTCCATTCTCTCTCTTTTTACTTTATCGTACTATATACGTAGTATAGTATAATAGATAAAGTTATAGGATCGGGCAAAAATTTTTTTTCAGATTTCACTTTTTTTCGACGTTTTGAGTCCCCGAGTCTAAAAAGCAAATAAAAAAAACATGTCGGAAGTACGTACGTATGTCGCCACCGCCCAGCAAAAACTACCGGACTGATTTTGATGAAATTCGGTATGAGTAAGTTTAAGAGAATTTTGTCGAGAAACTAAGCTTTTAAAAAAAACCTCTTAAAGGGGGGCCGAAATAGGGGGGTTATTTAGGGACCATTTTTGCAAATTTTGACCGAAATGAATGAAATTCAACTTAAAGTAAGCTCATCAATAGGTAAATAAAAATACGGAATTTGACATTTCCAAATTCAAAATGGCGGCCAACATGGCCGACCGCCCACCCGACACATTTCCCTACCTATCTAAAAACTTGTTTAAGGTAAGTTTAATTTGAAAAAGTCGTTATATAGCCTAATAAAGATGGGTCTATAAGAAGAATATTATCGTTTTTCAGAAAAAGTTACGCGTTGCCTATTTACGGGGTCAAAATTTTACATAAATTTGAACTAGATTTTCTCAAAAATGGCTCCAAGGAATTTTTTTATTTTTTGATATATTTTTGATATCCTATCGGTAAATTGAATGACATTAGTCAGATTTCTTAACTCCCCATAGGAGGGGAGTTATGACTTTTTTATAAAAAAATATTCGAGTGTCCGTAACTTCTTCTTAATAGAAACTAAAATTTGAAATTTTGCAGACATATATGGTACTTTATTATCTATTATCACAATAAATTTCACCAAAAATGTGGCTTCCGGTTGAACCGGAAATGAATAAAAAATCTTAATTTTTTTAGATATGCCCTCTATATTTTTACACATTTTGAATGAATGCAAAATTACCTTTCCAATGACATAAAATTCATTGACGTATCTCAAAAACTCGAAAAGTTACGGTAAATAGAAATTTTGCTATAATCTTATGTGTGTCCTCTCTCACGCGATCATAGCAGAGCATTATTGTAGGGCAGTCAATGAGGGTATTTGGCTCCGAATTCCATCCTACTACATTGATGTACTTGATATTTTCACAGTAAGTAGGGAATAGCTCAAGAAACAAAATCTACCCTATATACTATGGCGCTTTATCTTGGGGCGGTTCCCACTTATTCAAGGGGGTGGAAAATTTGTTGGTCAAAATAAGCACGGAAGTGTCTAAAGAACCTATTTCTAAGCAAAAACTGGTCTATACTTTTTTTGAGAACTCGATACTTTTTGAGTTATGCGTAGTTGAAAATTGGCCATTTTCATTGAAAAATGACACCTTTTCGGACGGATTTTTTGTGAATACCTTAAAAACTATGCATCGAACTAAAAACACTATATAAAACATTTTTTAGATTATAAATAATAAAGAGATTCGTTCCTTCGTAAATGTTCTATTTATAATACAAAAAGAGATATGGTAGGTGAAAATATTTTGTTTTTGGTGCATGCTCAAATTGGTGTATTCAACTTGAAATAACAGAGGAACGGTAGGTTTTAGGTGTATAATGCTACCAACACCTTTTGTAGTGTTTGAAAAGGCCTTTAAAACGAGCACCGTTAAATGTCGGTTACATACAAACTAAGCGAGATATGGTGCAAAAAAAATATATGACTAATGTACTTTAAGGAAAAATGAAAAGTATATACATTTAACTCCCCACCCACCATAATTTAAATGCATTGTTTTTCTTTTGCAATACCTTTTAATATACTGTTATTTCTACTTTCAAAAAGTTGAACGGGTTTAAAATGAATGGTTTTTGTAAAAAATGTGATCAAATTATAGAATGAATTTTTAAATTTTCTTAAAAATCTTCCTTTTTCTCCATGTAATTCTAAAATAAAAATATTTCACTACAAAAAATTTCATTAAAATCCATGCAGTAGCATAGAATTCGGAGATAATATCTTGTTCTTAATCTCGCGCATTGACTGGCGTAATCGAAATAGAATGAAATGCAAATATTGTAAACTATTAATTCCTCAGAAAAATGAACCAATTTGAAATGAAATATGACTATAATATTCTATTGATTTATGCAATAATCTATACATCTATAGTGTGTCCCCGAAATATGGCATCGAACATTTTCTCAAATGCAGGAATTAATGATGCGTAGAACCATAAAATACTTTCAAGTACAGAAGGTGTTTCTAAAATATCAAAATAACGAGTAATTTTGTTATTTTTATAGAATGCCAGTATCTATATAGTACCATAACGATAATAGATCGGTACGAGAAAGTTCTCGGGCGGCCCTTCCGTCCAGCGTTTTCTATTTAGTGTCCATTCGTTTATACATTGTACGTTACATTGTCTTCTAATGTCTTCACTCCTTTTTCGATCTGTCTCATATTTCCTGTAATTCTTCTCAGTACTCTCATCTCTGCCGTTTTCAATAGTCTGTGTGTTGTGGCTTTGTCGGGTCTTGTTTCTTATGTATATGTTACGGTTGATGTGATAAATTCGGCCTGTATTAATAATTACCGGTAAATATTAATGGGTAGTTCCATTTCAAATCACTCAATTTTGGAGCAAAAAAAATTTTGGACCTCCGATTTGTCTGAAAATTGGTATATAGCTTCTGCGGGACGTAAAAATAAGATATTTAAGGTCAAAAAATCTTCTTCTTTTTTTCTCAAAATGTTATTTTATGCGATTTTACAGTGATTTGGTGTTTATTTATACAATTTTCTATCGTAAAGTATCAATGGAAAACATAATATTTTAATAGAAGGGACTCAAAAATGTCGTTATATGGCATTATAACAAATTACTTTGATTCAAAACAAGCTTTTGATCAAATTTTATAGTGTAGAAAACGTTAAAGTACCGTTTTTTACATTTTTCTCGATTCCCAAAATACATCATAGTCAATTTGGCTGAAAATTTGCCCACAGATAGACAAAACATAGGACTTTAAGTGGTGAGAAGGATTTGAATTATATTACAATACCAAAAAAGTTACATGCAATATTATAGTCAAAAATATAGGCGTCTACTGTAAGTACAATTAACTCGAAAATATCGACCTCACGACAAAAATTGTTAAAAAGAAATTGTAATAATTGTAAATACGATAATTTTATTCGTTGCTTGTGCAAATTGAGGCCATAATAAATTCCCGACCTATTCATCCTTTATCCTGTGACCCTAATGATCTCTCCCCCTTGACTCCTGCACATTTTCTCATCGGAAGACCACTTACTACCAATCCAGATCCAGATCTTCGTGATATTCCAGTTAATCGTCTCTCGAAGTTTCAACATATCCAGCAGCTTTCCCAGCACATTTGGGAACGCTGGAACAAGGAATACATCTCCGAACTACAGAAGCGTACCAAGTGGACTACTACTCATGGTGAAGTGACGGAAAACGCGTTAGTGCTTATTAAAGAGGACAATTTGCCTCCATTAAGGTGGAAGTTAGGTCGCGTGATTGAACTGATTCGCGGCAGCGATGGTGTAGCAAGAGTTTTTAAGATAAAGACAGACAATGGTATTATTACTCGTTCCTTCGCCAAAGTGTGTCCGTTGCCTATTTCGGACTAAGTTAGTTAAGACATTTGAACAGTTGTTTAGCGGTATTTGTTGGCAGTGTTTGCCAAGGCGGGGGCCATGTTTATGCCCTCTTAATTCATTTATTTTTGCCTTTTTATGACGTGGGAACGTGGTAGTTTTATACCAATATATCCACATATCATCATACGATAAATCCCAGTCGCCTACAGGCAGTCGGCAAAGCAGTTGCTCAAGAAAAGGTTCGTAAAGGCATACGCGTCAAAACACCACGGCTTGGGCGAAACAATCCTATCTTATTGTGCAAATCTATTCAAAGTGTCGTTTCGTGTTTTATCAAAAACTTTACGACAGTTCAAGTGTAACGGACTTATCTTATATTTTACTGTTTAATGTTAGTGCCTTAAAGATAATAAAGTCAATATTCTTCACACGTTGTAATCATTTAACCAGCATCTTTTACGAGTTATTTATCGCGTTAACTCAGTCAAATTCATACGGTTTCGATCCGTTTCCAATATTTTATTATACATCCAATTAATCCGGGACTAAGGGCGCCATAGCTCAGCCACCAGACGTATTACTAACGCAATCTGTGCAGCTTTTCCGCGTTAGATAAAGATAGATAAAGTAAAGATTGCCATGACGATCGCCAACATCTATCACGGATAGGCACATCAAGAAAAAGAAGAAGTTCTAAATTATATTCTATATTATTATCTGTTAATACGTACATACGTTTTCGCACGTAATTCTTTACCTCCAGTATATTTTTCTTAGTATGTTGAAGTTTTCGAATGAAATATTAACAAGTAGTCCATCCTTTCACGGTTTTTGCTCTAAATTTTAAAGAACCGCTTGGATTGACATAAAATTTGCCATACGTATAGCTTACATGTCAAAGAAAAAAGTGATATTGTGCCGATGTGTGCTTTTGCCCTGGGGGTGACTTTTACCCTCTCTTGAGAGTGAAAAAATATATGTCCAAAGTAAGTCTGGAAATGGGTAAACTGACTAATTTTAAGTAACTTTTGTTCTATAGAGCTTTTTTGCCAAGTCAACACTTTTCGAGTTATTTGCGAGTGAATATGGTCATTTTTCAACAAAATAACCACATTTTTAGACGGTTTTTCGCAAATAACTCAAAAAGTAAGTATTTTTTTGAAAAAAACTTTCTTAGCAAAAATATAGCGTATAAAAAAGTAAAAAAAAATGGTGTACGCGTTGGGTCTCTATATCTCGCAGAACCAGAGTTATAGCCAATGAAAAATAGATTCATATTCACCAAATTTTAAATAGAATATTTCGACGTGAAATATCCAAAAAATTAAGCACTTTTTGGGGAAAACTCATTATAACTTTGTGTTTAAAAAAAGCTTTATTTCTGTTTTTACAAAAAGTTTTTAGCATTAAATTTAAGCAAGTTACGCTCAAAATAAAGTTGGTCCCTTTTGTTTTTGCAAAAAAAATCGGGAAGACCACCCCCTAATTAGCAACTTAAATGAAATTAATCGTTACCGCTCCACAAATTATTTTACTTATGTTGTGTTTATATGATCTGTAAGTTTCATCGATTCAAACTGCTTATTTTTGAAAAAATTTGGTTTCAAAATAAAATTTTTAAAAATTTAAATTTTGAAAAATATGCTTTTTTTCAAAATAACTTAAAAATTGTTAGAGATACCAAAAATCTCGAAAAACAAAAAAAGTCAGATTTGCTTTTCTGAATATCATGTATTTTTTTGTTTTTATGTTAGACAAAAATTGATTAAGATTTGGTGTTTCTAAATTTGCATACATTCGTGATCAGTGACTCGTTCAACCCCTTTTAACTACAGCCCTTTCAATAATAAGGACTTTGAACCGATGAAACTTACAGATCATATAAACAATATATACACGAGTCAAGAAACTTGTGAAGTCGTAACGATTAAGTTCATTTAAGATACTATTTAGGGGGTGATTTTCTCGATTTTTTTACCAAAACCAGAAGGGACTAATTTTATTTTGAGCGTAACTTGTTTAATTTTGATGCTAGACATTTTTTTTATAAAACAAAAATGAAGCTTTTTTAAACACTTTAAATAAGTTGTAATGAGTTTTCCCCGAAATGTGCTTCATTTTTGGTTATTTCACGTCAAAGTATTCCATTTGGAATTTGACGAATATGAACCTATTTTTCATTAGCTATAACTCTGCTTCTGCTAGGTGTAGAGACGTGATATATACACCAATTTTTAAAAAATTTTACAGGCTATATTTTTGCTAGGAATGTTTTTTCGACAAAATACTTACTATTTGAGTTATTTGCGAAAAACCGTCTAAAAGCGTGGTTATTTTGTTGAAAAAATGAACATATTCACTGCCAAAGAACTCGAAAGTATTGACTTGGCGAAAAAACTCTATAGAACAAAAGTTACTTTAAATTAGCCAGTTTACCCATTTCCTGACTTTCTTTGGACGAAAATTTTTTCACCCCCAAGAAGGGGTGAAAACCACCCCCAGGGCAAAAGCACATATCGGCACAATATCACTTTTTTTCTTTGACTTGTTAGCTATGTGTATGCCAAATTTCATGTCAATCCAAGCGGTTCTTTAAAATTTAGAGATTTTGCAATATTTTACCGTTAAAGAACGGACTAAAGCTAAAATCCGGTTCTGTCGATTTTATAAAACATTCCACAATGTATTTAAAGAGAAATCATTGGGGATTTAGAATTGGATGTTGGCAAGAAGAGAATAATGGGTACCTACCCTCTTGTATTATACATTCACCTTGTTTGTAAATCACTAGTCGAAATTTGCTTTTACGACAATGGAAAATCTAATGCGAGATGGAATATAATAAGTTTGACTTTGTTATGATTATGATGAAATAAAACTTAACAGAGGAACATTATTACAATAATTATATCATGTAGTTTACATTTTTTTAAAACATTTAATGAATCCGTTATCTAAACTTAAGGGGCTATCCTGGTGTAAAAGTATGAAATTCATATACTTTTTTTGGGAATTTCTAAAATAAAAAGTACTGTACCAATTGTTTTCAAAATTTTGCATAATCATTTACTATAAAAATAAGTAGGTATATGTAAAACAATTTTCATAAAAAAATATTGAAAATTAAACGATTTATGCGCCATCTACTGGCACCGTGAAAATAATAACATGGCCCCACTGCTGCAGTGATTGGGACTAATATAGATCCCGAAACATAAAATTGCAAAGTGATTAGAAATAAACCTACAAGAGTTACTTCTGATTCTAAGACAACAATAGATCATATATTTATTAGGAAAACTAATAATATAGAAAGTAAAATTGATATAGATTCGATAGTTTTTCAAACCGATATGACAGATCATTTTTCGCCATTTGTTTGATATCCTTTAAAAGCTGTGACAGTATAAATACAGAACATAAAGAAAAAAAATTACAACAAAAAAATTGACTTTAAAAAAATAAATAATTATTTAAAAAATGAATCATGGTCTAAAGTAATTAATAATAATAATGTTCAAATTTCTTACAACAATTTCATTAATAAAATAAACACAATTACAAACTCTTTCACTAAAATTGTTGTCAACAAAAATAACAAATACAAAAAATTACAACCATGGATATCTACGGCAATAATAACATCCATTCATAAACGTCATATCCTCAAAAAACAACTAAATAAAACGCCTACACCCATTCTAGAAGCACAGTATAAGGAATATAGAAATAAACTTAATGTGTTAATAAAAAAACAGAAAAATGATTACTATAAACAAAAATTATACGGTACTCATGGGAATACTAAAAAATTATGGAATATGATTAATGAGGTTGCAGGAAGTAAAAATACACTAGATATTTCTAATATTGATATTGTTAATGAAAATGGGGACTGCGTTAAAAATAATACAGATAAGGCAAATGTGTTTAATAATTTTTTTATAAACTTAGGAATGAAAATGGCAAATAAAATAGAAAATTCAAATTTACCTGATAATTTGTTGAGAGATGTTTATATAGAATCGTCTATTTTCTTAAAACCGGTAACGCAGGCCGAAATAACTATTTTGATATCTAATTTAAAGAATAATTGTTCTCCTGGTCCCGATAAGATTAGTAGCAAATTAATAAAATATATTCATCTTAATATATTGGGCCCATTAACCCATATAATAAATCTCAGTCTCTCAACAGGACAAATACCTACGCAATGGAAGCAATCTATAGTTTCTCCCATTTTCAAAAGCGGTTCTAGAAATAAACTAACTAATTATCGACCGATATCTGTAATAAATAACTTTGCTAAATTATTTGAAAAAGTATTAACAAGTAGATTGGTTAGCTTTCTGGATCAGCATAATGTTCTTTCTAAAATTCAATACGGTTTCAGAAAAAAATCCTGTACAGAAGATGCCGCATTGAATCTAGTTGAAACAATAATTAAAGCTCTCGATAATTCTAAAAAATGCCTAGCAGTCTTTCTGGATTTGGCTAAAGCCTTTGACACGGTATCTCATGCCAAACTGTTAGGTAAATTGAATAATTATGGTATTCGGGGTATTGCATTAGATCTTTTTAAAAATTATTTAACAAACAGAACGCAGCAAACTAAAATCGGTGACAAAATAAGCACTAATATTAATGTTCAGATGGGGATACCACAAGGAACGGTGTTAGGACCTATTTTATTTCTCGTATACATAAATAGTATTGCAACAATCCAGAATTTTGAGGGACAGTTGGTATGTTACGCAGATGATACTGCACTCATAATTACAGGAAATACTTGGGAAGAAGTGCATTTTGCGACAGAGGTTTGTCTTAAAAATATTAGAATTTGGCTAAATCATAATCTTTTAACTTTAAATGTCGAGAAAACAAAATATGTAACATTTTCCCCAACAGTTACGGACCAACCATCTTTAAAGATTAGACTGCATAATCCCAGATGTAAAGATAATATATGTGATTGCCCCATACTAGAACAAACCCCTGTAATAAAATATTTGGGTGTTATGATTGATCATCACACAAGGTGGTCACACCATATTACCTATGTCTCTAAACGTATAAGAGCTTTAATACATAAATTTTATAAAGTAAGGTTCATCCTATCTAAGTCCAATCTTATTATGATGTATAATTCATTAGTTGAATCAGTTCTAAGATATTGTATAACTATTTGGGGTGGTGCATTCTCTACTAATTTAAAAAATTTGCAAACTACACAAAATATTTTACTTAGAATAATATTTAAAAAACCTAGATTACACTCAACATCTCTACTCTACCAAGAAACAAAATTATTCAAAATACGTCAAATTTATATACACCAATGTCTCCTAAGGACCCAATTTTCAAAAGTAAAAAACAATAAAAAACTTCAATTACTAGAGCAGCTACTAATCTACATCTAAATACTAATTTATTTAAAAAAACTGTGACGCAGAGATCATTTTCCTATTATGGTCCTAAACTATTTAATATGTTACCAACGCATTTAAAAGAAATTAATATAAGACATAAATTTAGTAAGGAAGTAAAGAGTTTAATTATCAGTAACCCGGAAATGTTTAAAATGTTTGAAAATGTTTGAATTTGATTTGCACAACCAATTCGTATTTTCTCCTTTTTTACTCTTTCATCTAATCATCTAATAATCATCTAAAAAAAAAAAAAACTAAATCACATAAACAGTTAAAATCTAAAAAGAAATGTATCGATTTGCTATTGTTATTGAATGTTTTGATTTATATTTTACTTTAATTTATACATATTATAGACAGTGTATTTAATAAATTATATTACATTGTATATTATATTGACTGACATCAGTGGGAGGTATCCGACAAACAGATGCCTTGTGTCTAGGTCTGCCTCCGGATGAATCAGTCAGTATAAGTATATTAATTAGGTCTCTTATATGTATATTGTATAATAACTAAGTGGTTGAATAAATTATTTGATTTGATTTGATTATTGAAATATAAGTTATTTCCTATACCATCTATGATTTTTGAAAAATATTAAAATTTGGACGTGTTGAATTTTTTTTTAAATTAGCTAAAACATTTTCAGTTTTAAAAACCGCCAAATTGACATTTTTTATCCGATCAAAAAACCCCTAGTTGATGGTATAGAAAATAACTTATACATATTTCAATAATAACTTTGAAATTTTATGTTTTAGAATTTCTATTAGTCCCAATCACTGTAGCAGTGGAGCTACGTTTTTATTTTCACGGTGCCAGTAGATGGCGCATAAATCGTTTAATTTTCAATATTTTTTATGAAAATTGTTTTGCATGTATGTACGTACTTCTTTTTATAATAAATGCTCATGCAAATTTTCAACACAATTGGTACAGTACTTTTTATTTTAGAAGTTTCCAAAAAAGTACATTAATTTCGTACTTTTACACTAGAATAGCCCCTTAATTAAACTCGTTTAAACGAAGAAATAGAAACATTAGACGCGGAAGAAAAGTGGGAAAACATGAAAGAAACAGTTTTAAACACGAATAAAGAAACCTAAGGACTGTCAAAAAGTAGCAGAAGCAATTGAGGGGGTTAGAAGTAAAAGTGTTTAAGTGCACTGTTCTAAAAATATGCTCGAAGTACAGATTCGCATAACTTAAATGGTATTATAACTTGGTGGTAAAAGGATTCAACATTCAAGTTTTACCAATAACATTTATCAACACCATGTACCGATTCAAGTACATTTTTTAATACATAATTGAAAAAAAGGAAGGATATAGTAAGAGTAATAATATACCCTTATATTTTTATCACCTTATAGAACATTGTACACTAGACATACAGTCAGAAAAATGAAAGAATACCCATGAACGATCATATCAAGCACATATTATTTTGGATTTGCTGCCTTTTTCTATAAATAACAAACGAGAGAGAGATTATTAAGTGTTGTCTACTAAGCAAAAACGTTATCCAAGACATACACAGTTACATATTTATAATTGACAGCGTGAGACGGCGGGCGATACAATTGTTCAACGTAGTTATATTAATTTAGTAGAAAATTTAAACTCACACTTGACTATTTCTGCACTTCTAATGTCATTCTTAGAAAAACATTCAACATCAGTAGAGATAATGATTGTATAAGCTACTATTCGAGTAATCGTGCTGGTCAACTATAATCTGACAGATTTAATCACTGTCACTTTGACAGTGAAACTGGGTTAGGTTCGGTAGAGTTTATAAATTTTAATATAATCAGTCGTCTTTACTTGAATAAACTCAGTTCTTTTAATAGTTATTTATGATATAAGTGTTAAAAGTACACGTTTAAGGCACGCATGTGAAAGTTTCAGCAATTCACAGAAAGGCAATTCACATGAGTGCCTTAAAAATGTACTTTTTAACACGCATATCATACAATATTTTTTCTACAAACGTAATTACAGGACAATATCTACAATAGCTATTTGTATAACAAGGGAGGAAAGTGCTACTTTTCCTCCCGAGAATGAAGTTTACTGCCCGACGCGTAGCGGAGGGCAGTAATCATTCAAGGGAGGAAAAGGCACTTTACTCCCACGTTATACATATGGTTTTTCCACCTTCCTCAAATAACAAGTCATTTTTTCATTTTTACTTAATTTATTTATGTAACTAACCAACAAAATTTATTAGAACTAAAAGTAACAAGTAGGTACAATATAACTGTCAACTGTCAAATATAAGTCAAATTATTAATGTAAACATTGTTAAATCACAATAACAATTTACTGTTTTTTACCATTCTGCAAAATACAGAGTGTTTTTAAATAAACGTTAAAATGTATAGATACTTACGTAATAGAAAATAGATATTGTACAGGGCGTCAATAAGTTATATTTCATGAATGAAATACCATGACGTCACTTTTACTTTTCCTCCCTAGGGAGGAAAAATATTTTCCTCCCTAGGGAGGAAAAGTACAACTTTGCTCCCTACAATCAGGTCCGGAAAAGTCTACTTTCGGTAGAGGTAGGTGGAAAAAACTTTTACTTGAACTTGACTGACATTCCATTTTTATATTTTTTTGACATTACCTACATCAAAATTGTCTATACGGTCAATACGAATTGCAGTGCCTTAAAAATATTTTAAAGCACTAGTGCCTTAAAGTAGCATTTTTAACGCACGCATGGAGTGCTAAAAATTGCATTTTTAACACGGTTGTAGAAAAAAGCTATTTTGATATTATATTGTATTTTTGGTTTGGTAATTATTTAATTAAAATAAGTCAATAAAATTTGTAAGTAATCATCTGTCAATATTGTTAACTTCTCTCTATGAGTTTGCCAAACGTGTACATATTAATATTACCAAATATTACTCTGACTTTTCAATCATAGTGTATAAAATTACAGATTAGTATATTTTATGAATGTACATAATGTCTGTAAAATGATCTGGATACCAATATGATCTGAATTCATTAAGTTTACTTTCATTTAAGTCACTTAATGCAGCCGACATAAACGACATTTTTTAAATTCCTGTTACTATGTACGTCCGGCAACTTTAACATGGAGAAATTCATAAAACTCTATTTGCTTACTCATTTTTTTGTATTATTAATCTATATCAAATAATTAATTACGGTAGTAAAAGTAACATTTATTACCAATAAATATATAGGTATTATCAGAAAAAGAATAACATCACAAAAAATTTTTGACACATTTACGTAGCGAAAAGTCGTACGGTGGGGTAGTACTCACATCCGTTTTTTACAGTATTAACTTAGTTTAGACGTGAGTTTAGACGTTGTTTTGACTAGAAATTTTTGATTTGATTCGTATGCATATCATCGATGACGCATGGGTATTCTTTCATTTTTCCTACTGTATTTTAGTTTAATGACTAATAAAATTTATAAAACTCAAATAACTTTGAAGCTGATTATCTCGAGAACTATCAAAACTGCACTTAAGCCCTTTTACGTCCGAACCACTCAATTAGAAAAATAATAATAAATAAGCTGAGAAAATGCTGCTAGAATTATCATAACGAAAACTTTGTTTATTTAAGTATTTAAATTCATAATATGGAAAATTGCTATTATGAAAAGTTGTTTGGAATTAAAAATTATATTTTAATGTACAATTATATCATTCTAATTTAAATGTTGTGAACTATAAAGATACTTTACTCGAAATTCATATTTTTATATACCTCGTATTAAAATTTCATATATGATGGTCGCATCATAAATCTTAGACCATGAAGAGCTTTTTATGAAGAATAACTTTTCTTCGTCAAATTAAACATACAAGAGTTATAAATGAAAATGATGTTGGCATCCATAATTTGAGAAAAATCTTCTAATATTTTTTTCCATTAGAAGGTTCTGGAAAGACTATAAGGAATTAACCTTTTCAGTCTTAGGCCCTTAAGACCTATTAAGCTGTATAACTTTTATTAAAGCTTAAGCTATAATTTTTATAACTTTTAAGCTTTATATATTCAATAAATATTTATATGTACATATAATATAGCTATAAAACAACCGTTAATTTTGCTTTTCCTTATGAAAACACTAGGTCATTAAAAATTAAGGGAAGTAAAGCATTATTGGACGCGATAATATCAACAATTTTATTAATGTTTTTTATTAGATAATGACAATTTCTACATACCTGCTGCGTGACTGTAGAACTAAGTTGATATTAAATACATTTGAATATTTGGATTAATAGGTATTCATGAATGAAGTAATAATTTTAATACTGTTATGTTCATATAGGTATTAGGATTTTGACTTTTTTGCGTTTACGTGTGATAAGAACGTTAATTAGAATCCAACGAAAGAAAAAGGTGTACAATATAACGAACATTAAAGTATAGGCGAAGCAATAAAGCACTAAAATCGGCCTTACCTCCGAAATTATAAAAAACGACAAGACATATCTTAATAATTCTTTTTGCATTCGATTCGTGAATGCGCCAGGAAACTTTGTGAACTAGAGCCATGATATAATATTGAAAAAATGCATACAAAAAATGCATTCTTAAAGTGCATCTCAAACAGACAATAAAGAAAATTCAGAACTCGCCAATTATCGGCGGAAATGAGTTCAATTTTGTTACTCGGGGTTTTTGGGGGCGCTAAAAATGAATATGACGTCGTAAGTAATCTCCGGAGTACCTGGTGCCCAAGGTACCTATTATTTACCTCGTCTTGTGGAGTTTTCGGCAAATTCATTAAAACATTAGTCAAGAATCATTCTTCGGGGGGTTTTTGAGGTCGCTGACGACGAATATGAAATTGGAAGTGATCTCCAGTGTACCTGGTGCCCAGGGTACAGACTGTTTATCTCGTCTTCAGGAGTTTTCGGCAAATTCATTAAAAAATTAGTCAAAAATCATTAGTCACGACATAAACAGTAGGTACCCTGCACACCAGGTACTTCGGAGACCACTTCCGATGTCGTATTCGTCGTCAGCGACCCCAAAAACCCTTAAGTAATGAATTTTGACTAATTTTTTCATTAATTTGCCGAAACCTTCAGAAGACGAGGTAAACAGTAGGTACCATGGGTACCAAGTACTCCGAAAATCGCTTTAGATGTCATATTCGTCGTCAGCGACCCCAAGAACCCCCCGAGTAATGATTTTTGACTAATTTTTTAATGAATTTGCCGAGAAAGCTCCACAAGACGGGCTAAACAGTAGGTACCCTGGGCAATAGGTACTCCGAAAATCACTTCTGTTGTCACATTCGTCATCAGCGACCCAAAAAAACCCCGAATAATGATTTTTGACTAATTTTTAATGAATTTGCCGAAAACTCCAGAAGACGAGGTAAACAGTAGGTACCCTGGGCACCAGGTACTCCGGAGATCACTTCCGATGTCACATTCGTCGTCAGCGACCCAAAAAACCCCCCAAGTAATTATTTTTGACTAATTTTTAATGAATTTGCCGAGACCTCCAGAAGACGAGGTAAACATTAGGTACCCCGGGTACCAAGTACTCCGAAAATCACTTTAGATGTCATATTCGTATAAAAACCTACCGAGTAATGATTGTGACTAATTTTTTAATGAATTTGGCGAGAAAACTCCACTAGGCGGGGTAAACAGTAGGTACCCTGGGCACCAGGTACTCCGAAAATCACTTTCGATGTCACATTCGTCGTCAGCGATCCCATAAACACCCGAGTAATGATTTTTGACTAATTTTTAATGAATTAGCCGAAAACTCCAGAAGACGAGGTAAACAGTAGGTACCCTGGGCACCAGGTACTCCGGAGATCACTTCCGATGTCACATTCGTCGTCAGCGACCCAAAAAACCCCCAAGTAATGATTTTTGACTAATTTTTAATGAATTTACCAAAAACTCCAGAAGACGAGGTAAACAGTAGGTACCCTGGGCACCAGGTACTTCGGATATCACTTCCGAGGTGATATTCATCGTCAGAGACGCCAAAAACCTCCCGAGTTATGATTTTTGACTAATGTTTTAATAAATTTGCCGAAAACTCCACAAGACGAGGTAAACAGTAGGTACCCTGGGCACCAGGTACTCCGGGGATCACTTACGACGTCATATTCGTTTTCAACGATCCCAAAAACACCCGAGTAACAAAATGAACTCATTTCCTCTTAGTCTTTTTTGCCTCTTAGTCTTTTTTTGATACGTCACCTTTTATCGAGATGTGGCTTCATTTTCAAACTATACGTAATAATGTAAATTATAATAGTTATTTATGAAACAGTTCGTGAAGTAGGTATGCTTTTTGCGAACGCACGCGATTTTTAGAGCACGAGCGACAACGGAGCGAGTGCTATACATCGCGTAAGTTCGCAAAAAGTACTTCACGCACAGTTTCATACAATATTTTATCTACGATAAACAAATAAAAAAACTGTAACTCTTCGTCACTGGATTTCATTTCTATTCTACAATTTTTAGAACTTTGACATTTAAAAATCCTAACTACTTTCAAACCACAAAACTGTCAAAAATTTTATTGTAAGTCATTGCTCATATTGTCATCACCATGACAACGTGAAAGTTAACGATATCTGATTACTATATAAAAGTGTGCCAAAAACCCATTGAAAGTGTGCGAAAAAGTAAATCCCATTTAAAATACATTGTTACTTCACGCACACTTTAAACCCTTCGCGCACTGCTATATACAGTGCGGTGGAATAAGTGTTGCCCCCCCTGTTAACTTGTTTATTTTAAGAATATCAGCAAAACGCTCGGACAGGTTGATTTTTAAACTAACCATAATATATTACAGCATCAACGTTTCGAACTTTACGCGACCCCTCTTCAGGTGACAGCCATAACTTTGATTTTTTTAAATGGGAAAGTACATCATGTGACAGCTCATTTAAAAGCTCTTAAAATACTGAGTTTAAAAATGTATAATACTTTAATCCTGTTTGAGAGCGTAGGCGCAAAATTTCGGTCGAATTCTTTCTAAATGCAATCATTTTTTTCGAATCCTGAAAAAACTAATAAATATTTTTGAAAAATTTAAATGCAGAATGAAATATTACAGTATTCTCGATGGTCCAAAGTCCCTGAGAACTCCTATAATGTTTATTTTAATAAGTCACAGTGGTGAAAAAAGAGAAAATTTAGTGTGATTTTTAATTTCAAATATATCATTCAAAAGAAACTTTTTGTTTATTCTAAGGGACTGTCAGCCCTCGGTAATAATCTAATCTTTCATTCTGCGTTTAAATTTTTCAAAAATACTTATTAGTTTTCTCAGAATTCGAAAAAAATAAATGCGTTTAAAAAGAGTTCGACCGAAATTTTGGGCCTGCGATCTCAAAAAGGATTAAAGTATTATACATTTTTGAAATCAGTATTTTAAAAGCTGTTAAATGAGGTGTCACATGATGTAGTTTACCATTTAAGAAAATCAAAGTTATGCCTGTCACCTGAAGAGGAATCGCGTAAAGTTCGAAACGTTGATGCTATGATATACTATGGTTAGTTTAAAAATCGACCTGTCCGAGCGTTTTGCTTATATTCTTAAAATAAATAAGTTACCAGGGGGGGGCAACACTTATTCCACCGCACTGTATAATGACAGTTTTCACAAACTAAAAACTTATACACATAATATGACATAGAGTAGATAAATAAATGTTCAGATTATTAACAGCTCTCTATAATCGTACTTAATCATATACAAATACGTGGTGGATTCGATAAATATTCAAAATATCTCGATAAACACTGGCTTATCGAAAAAGTACTAGGAGGCAAAAAAGTTTTAAAAATATCGTGTTTACCTACTAGTGCAACAATAATAATTTAATTGGAACGTACACAAAAGTTGGAGGGGGGGTTTAAGGGAACAAAACCCCCATAAAATTTTTATGGAGTGCACAAATTTCACTTTAATTTTTTTTAAGATGTTGCTACTATAAGAATACCACATGTCCATTTTCAATAAAAAATCTCGAAAGAGTTTTCGACATATGAAAAAAAAATCGATTTTCAGTTTGTAACTTCAAAGGGCTGTAACTTTTTTTGTGTGCACTATTGCATATAGGTAAGTGAGGTTGAATCAACCTATTTTTGACCACAGAATCTGTGGTATAATTTATGACCATTCTTTTCGGGACACCCTGTATAATATAATATACAGGGTGTTAGTAGATAAGTATGAAAAACTTTAAGGGGTAATTCTACATGAAAAAATAATGACATTTTGCTTGATAAATTTATGTCCGCAAATGCTTCGTTTCCGAGATACGAGGTGTTGAAATTTTTATTTCAAAATGCCAATTTATTTATTGCTCTAAGGCCGGTTGAGCTATGAAAATGAAATTTGGTGTGTTTTAAGAGGTAGTTATTGTGCATTTTTTGACATCCAACTCAGAATTTTGTATTCATCATTAGCGCGCCTAGGGGTAATGGTCTGAATTTTTTTAAAGAAAAAAACAGATATTTTGAATTAAAAATTATTTTTACATTCCAAGTCTAATTTGTGATAAAAAAACTTTTCTTGACTTTTTTTCATATGGTGCACTGTTTTTATGCAGAAAAATAAAACATCTTGACGCGTATTTTTCATTTTTTAAATACATTATCAAGAACAATAAGAATATAAGAATAATATTAGAAAATATTACTAATAAGATTTAAACTGGGTGCAGAGCTACAACAAATGTTAAAAATGACCTCCTTTAGAGGTGACAGAATAATTTTATATTCATCATTTGCGCGCGTACAGGTAATGGTTTGATTTTTTTTAAGAAAAAAATGTACGCCAAATGTACGAAATACGTCAAATTAAAAATTATTTTTTAATTGCTCGTTAAATTTACAGTAAAAGGACACCGCACACATCTTATGGAAAATATAATGTCACTCAAATTCAATAAAATTTATATGAATAGATTCGTTTTAAATTAACGGTAAATTCTTATCATTGCGCCAACTCTTAATTATGATTAATTACGGCGCAAATTGCAATTAAAGTTTATTGAAATCACATTTTTGGAGTTCATAAATGTGTTAGTTACAATCACTATTGCTCTGGGTGCTATTCAAAACAGCTTAAACCCCGCTGGGCCTAAGCGGATTAGTGAAACTAATCCGCTGATTTATGGAGTACCGATAATTTGGGTATTTTAAAATATTTTTTCTCTCTCTAACTTATGTACGTACCCATTTGATTTCAGATTTATTTATATCAATTTCTGCTCTTATTATTGAAAATACAGACTTGGCGCAATGATAAGAATTGACCGTTAATTTGAAACGAATCTATTCATATAAATTTTATTGAATTTGAGTGACATTATATTTTCCATAAGATGGAAAATACGGAAAGGGTGTCCTTTCTTGCCTTTTTTTTCATATGCAGTGCCGTTTTTATGCAAAAAAATAAAATATCTTAACGTTCACAACGTATTTGAACTAAGTTTCTACACATGGAAACTACTTCGAATACTTTTTTTAGTCGGAAATTGAATGAGGAATACAAAAATGATTTTTAATTTGACATATCTCAGTGGCGCACTATTTTTTTCTTTAAAAAAATCAGACCATTACCCGTACGCGCGCCAATGGTGAATATAAAATTCTTCTGTCATCTGTAAAGGAGATCATTTTGAACATTTCTTGTAGCTTTGCACCTAGTTAACATTTTATTAGTAATATTTTCTGTTATTGTTCTAGTTTAGTATTATTATATTGAATAGTTCTTGATAATGTACAGTCGGAAAAATGAAAGAATACCCATGAACGATCACATCAATCACTTATTTTGTATTTGCTGTCTTTTTATATAAATAACAAACGTTTGTTATAGAAAAAGACAGCAAATGCAAAATATGTGATTAATGTGATCGTTCATGGGTATTCTTTCATTTTGGCGACTGTACATAATATTATAAAATGAAAAATACGCGTAAAATTTCTGCATAAAAACGGTGCACCACATGAAAAAATACCAAGAAAGGGGTTTTCTCACAAATTAGACATAGAATGTAAAAATAATTTTTAATTCGAAATATCTCAGTGGCGTACTATTTTTTTCTTTAAAAAAATTCAGATTATTACCCGTAGGCGCGCCAATGATGAATACAAATTTTTTAATTGTATGTCAAAAAATGCACAATAACTACCTCTTAAAACACACCAAATTTCATTTTCATAGCTCAACCGGTCTTAGAGCAATAAATAAATTGGCAGTTTGAAAGAAAAATTTCAACACCCCATATCTCGGGAACGAAGCATTTGCGGACATATGTTTATAGAACAAACCGGCATTATTTTTTCATGTAGAATTATCCCTTAACTTAAAGTTTGTCATACTTATTTACTAACACCCTGTATATGTATACGTTTGTTAAAAATGGAATGTAAAATATATTTTACGTGAATTCAATTACTATCGTATATATACCGATGTTATTATGTTTGATTTGTTTTTGATTACTTCGCATTTTGCTAATTGATATACATTTACGGTATACGTTTGCGTAGCTGTGCAGTTTTCGTCTACCTTTCATTTGGTGTTACGGACACGGTGGTGAAACAACTAAAATACGTTGTATCAGAAAGCTGATGTACTTTAGAAATATGTATACAAATGAAACACGTTGAAAGTTGTTCTGTTTGTTAAAAAGAGAACGGTTATGTTTCAAAATGGACTTTTATACAAAATAAAGTTGCGATTTGAGGAAGTCTTATCCTACCTTCAAAAAGAGATACGCGTAGTGAAAGACAAAGCTAATCTAAAATTTCGATTTCTTTATTGTTTGTAACCTAAAATGTAAAACCTATATTAGTGCAGCCGATATGTGAAACAATTGTGCATTTAATGATAGAGGTGTATAATTTGGACCACATATACTGCACATATAAAGGTTCAAATATAAATGTGAGGCCATCTCAGATTTTGCCTTTTACAAAGATGGCCGGGATTCAAAATGGCGACTATACATTGTGACTAATAGCACGATAACTTCACAGGCCGACAAAAAAATTTTTTTATAAAACTTTTCTTACAAACTTATGTGAATCCTATGTATTTTTTGGCGCTAAAAAAGAATCTGAAATTGGATTTTACGTATCGCCCACATAGGTCTGGATCCTGCGTATGAAAAAAAAGTTGATTAATAGCAAGCTGAAAATTTGTTAATAGCTTAAGGGTGTCTAGTCGGATAAACTTTGATATATGGGAACACTGGAACAGGGGTAGTTTTAATTGTGGAACAGGTTAAAAATTTGAAACGGTCACACCACGAAAACGGCACATTTATTTTGTCCGACAGAACAGACTTAAACTCTTCGAACAGAGATTAAACTCTCATGCAAAAATCAGATTGCTATTTATCACCAAATGGGCGTTTTAATGAGTGGAGCATGTGGAATATGTCAAATGACAGGAATTATGACAGGTGATAAATAGCAGTCTGATTTTTGCATTAGAGTTTAATCTCTGTTCGGAGAGTTTAAGTCTGTTCTGTCGGACAAAATAAATGTGCCGTTTTCGTGGTGTGACCGTTCCAAATTTTTAACCTATTCCACAATTAAAACTGCCCCTGTTCCAGTGTTCCCATATATCAAAGTTTATCCGACTAGACACCCTTAAGCTATTAACAAATTTTCAGCTTGCTATTAATCAACTTTTTTTTCATACGCGGGATCCAGACCTAACAGTTTTCCCACAATATGACACTGGTTTATTATACATTAAAATAATTTGAAAAAGACAAAATACCGAAATACATTTAAATTATACATTATTAGAATAAAACCGTTTATCTAATTCTTATTTTGTAATAGTATAGGTCTGTGTAATCATTTCAGGAGTCAATGCTTTTGTATTTTCTTTCTCTTTTTTATTTAAAACTTCTGAAGTAGCATTTTCTCCTATGCAAGGCACTCTGTTCTTCCCGATGAAGTGACCAACAGTAATTACCCATCACATTATTGTTCCAACGTCCCTGGTATCGTTTCTCCATCACCTTGATATCCTATGGGAACCATTCGCTTTGTTCTTCACTAACATCACCCAGATTTTTAGGGAAAAAATCAAGATGGTAGTGCAAAAGGTTGATTTTGAGGCTCATTTGACATCCCAAATCTTAAATCTTATCTAATATTTTTAAAAACTTATCTAATAAATTGGCTAATATAAGGTCGTAGTTAGGTTCTTTCACATTACCTAAAAACTTAGTTACAACTTGTTTGAATGCAATACAAGCTTCTTTTTCCTTAGTAGTCATCTTAGTTTCAAAGGTAATTATGCAATTTTAAATGTTAAATTGTGAAAGATTGGTGGGTGATACAGTATTTTTAATGCGCTTTTCGGACTCAGCACACTAAAATACATAAGATAGAGGTAATTTTATCAAAAAAGTTTTTTCATCGTTGGCCTGTGCTTTTGAACGAGACTTCAGATTTCAACCAAATTTGGTATATAGGTCCTTTTTTTGATGTATAAGATCGAAGTCTTGAACCGGAAGAATCGGTTTACCAGAAGTTGTGTGTTTCCTGGTTTTTATGTAAAAATATATTTTTTAGGAAATATTTTTAACTTTTTAGTTATGTTAATTACCATTTAATAAAAGCAAAACGTATCTTCACATGTACCTACATATATGCGGCAGATTCGTGCAAATATAAGAATTATTGTGCATTTAATGGTAGAAGCATATAATTTGGACCACATATACTACACATATATAGGTTCAAATTTAGATACGAGGCCATCTCAGTTTTTATTCCTTTTACAAAACTGGCGGGCATTCAAAATGGCGACTATACATATGTGACTAATAGCACGATAACTTTTGAACGAAACGTCAGATTTCAACCAAATTTGGTACCAGAATTTGTGTTTTTACTGTTTTTTTATGTAATAATATGTTGTTTCTTTTTCAATTCTTTCACCCTGTATATATAAATTTTTCAAAAAGGTAATAACGCCATTGAAAAGAGTGTAAATATATTTTTTAGGAAATATTTTGAACTTTTCAGTTGTGTTAATTACCATTAATTTAATAAATTTATAATAATAAATAAATAATTTAATAACAACGTATGTTCACATGTACCTATGGGCGGCAGATTCATTTTGAATGCCCGCCATTTTTGTAAACGAATAAATCTGAGATGGCCTCATTTCTAAATTTGAATCTTTGTATGTGTAGTATGTGTGGTCCAAATTATATGCTTCTACCATTAAATGCACAATAATTCTTATATTATTATTTGCACGAATCTGCCGCACATAGGTACCTACATGTGAAGATACGTTATGCATGTATTAAATGGTAATTAATATAACTAAAGAGTTAAAAATATTTCCTAAAAAATATTTTTACGCTCTTTTCAACGCCGGTATCACCTTTTTGAAAAATTAATATATACAGGGTGAAAGAATTGAAAAAGAAACAACATATTTTTACATAAAAAAAAAAACAGTAAAAACACCAATTCTGGTAAACCGATTCTTCCGGTTCAAGACCTCGATATTATTCATCAAAAAATGAACCTATATACCACATTTGCTTGAAATCTTGACATCTCGTTCAAAAGTTATCGTGCTATTAGTCACATATGTATAGTCGCCATTTTGAATGCCCGCCATTTTTGTAAAAGGAACAAAAACTGAGATGGCCTATTATCTAAATTTGAACCTCTATATGTGTAGTATAAGTGGTCCAAATGATATGCTTCTACCATTAAATGCACAATAATTCTTATATTTGCATCTGCCCCATATAGGTACATGTGAAGATACGTTTTGCACTTAATAAATGGTAATTAACATAACTAAAAAGTTAAAACAAGACAAGAAAAGGCGACAAGACGAAATGCACTAACTTCAGGGGAATCACGCTATTAAATACAATGTACAAAATATTAACTAATTTGATCAAACAAAGAATAGAAAAAGAAACGAGAACAAAAATAGGTGAATACCAACATGGATTCAGAGAAGGTAAGTCAACAATAGATGCAATACACATTGTAACGCAAATCATCGAAAAAAGTTACGAGCACGGAATAGATCTACATATACTGTTTATTGACTACAAGCAAGCCTTTGACAGTGTAATAAGGAAGGAATTAATTAAGGATATGAATCAACTAGGCATTCAAGAAAAACTAGTAAGTCTCACGAAAATGACGATGAAGGAATCCAAGGCACGAATCTTAACAAGGGAAGGCTGTACGTCAAATGAAGTACAAATGGAGGTAGGTGCCAGACAGGGAGACTCCCTGTCAACAACATTATTTAACATTGCCATAGAGGGGGCAGTAAGAGCAGCCAAAATTATGGGAACGATTATCGAATCTTCAGCCCAACTGATAGCGTATGCAGACGATATTGCACTGGTTACTAGAGATTTAAAAACCATACAGAATATAATATTAATACTAGATAAAGAAGCAAAGAAGAGAGGGCTAGTAATAAACCAAAGCAAAACGAAATACCTCAAGTGTTCAAGAGAGAATACGAACATCGAGAAAGAAATTAAGCTTGGTGCATATACATTTGAAAGAGTACACCGTTTCAAATACTTGGGAGTGATGGTGAATGGCAGAAATGATCGAACGGATGAAATAAATGAACGCATCCTACTGGGTAATAAAACTTACTGGCACTACCAAAAATTCTTGAAAGAAAAGCACATTAGTAAGACAACCAAATTAAAAATTTACAAGACTGCAATTAGGCCAGTGATCACCTATGGTGCAGAGACGATGTGCCTAACACAAAAAGATGAAATGAGGTTAGAAATCTTAGAGAAAAAGATAATTCTACGAATAATGGGACCGGTGAGGATAAGTGTAGGCGAATTTAGAAGATTAACCAATGAAGAAATTAAAGAAGTCATCCAGGGTGAAGACATAATCAAGTTCGTGAAGGCGGAAAGGCTCAGGTGGCTGGGACACACAGAAAGAGCTAACTCAGACTCTACGCTAAAGGGAATAACTGGCTGGAGACCAACAACAAAGAGACCAAAGGGAAGACCCAAAACAAGATGGAGAGATGTAATGTTGCCCAAAATTGGTCTTGGTCTTGCAGTCTTGGTCTTCTTCTTGCGTTTTCGCAAGACCAAGACCGCCTAATTTTAGCAAGACCAAGACTTACCGTGCAAGACTTGAGCAAGAACAAGACTAAGCCTGCGAGACTCTTGCGTCTTGCAGTTAGAACTGAGGGTCGTTTTACGGGGAATATTAGTTCTACTATATTCTTAGATACTCTATGAGAAAAAAAAATTGTAACAAAAATTTTGAAAATTGGACTTATGCGCATTACGAACAATACCATAAACACACATAGCGAATCAAAATATCCATTTAAAAAACACTTCACACATTATTTGACACGTAATCAGAGGTCATTATTACAATGTAAAAATAAAATATGTTGTATTCCTTCCCAGCAGACGACTTCTCTGAAATTAATTATCCGGGTTATGAGAATAGTCGCCTTTTAATTTCTAATCATAACATAACATTCTTGCGGCGCCGATAGTAATATCGAATATCGTATCCAAACTTTTTAGAATTAGCTGATAAAAAATATACCTAATAAGTAATTAATTTTTTTCATTATTAGTTTTCTAGGAATTTAAACAAACAAATCTTATCAATATATAGAATAGTAAGACGTATTGTTTTTGCTGAATGTGCTGAGGTCACTCGATTAAACAAAATTTGCCTAAACAGCGCGTATAATATTTAAAAGTATGATACCGAGACAAAAGAACATTTATAATGCCGGATACGCTTTCGCATTCGCTTATATTGGATAATAAAATACACAAGTTTCTAATAAACTTTAGTTAGTTAGAACATAGGCACGGATCACTTAGATCGTGGGTTCAAACCCCACCCGGTGTCAATTGTCTAGATCAGTAATTCTCAATCTTTTTGAGTCACGTACCACAAAATGCTTTTTATTATTTTTGTTACCACCTAACTGAAATAGCTAGGTAATCTAATTAACTATAATAATTGCGGCTGATTTTGGCTGTTTTTGCGTTTTGTGTACCACCGCAAATAATGATATGTACCACCAGTGGTACATGCACCACAGATTGAGAACCGCTGGTGTAGATATTTATTAATTTGGCTGGTCTTTACTGTGGCTATGATATTCCAGCTTAAAATGCACCTCTCTGTTACGTTGTTCAAAGATATGCAATCGGCTAATAGGCAACTGCGAGACTTGCAAGACTCTTGCTGCAAGACCAAGACCGGGAGCGCAATACCAAGACCAAGACTAGGTGTACTGGCGCAAGACCAAGACTGTCTAAGTCTCGTCTTGGTCTTGCATTTGGGCAACACTACTTAGGAGACATAAAGAAGCTGAGAATCTACAATTGGAAGGAGCGCTGTAAGGACCGGAAAGAATGGAGGAAAATTGTAGACAGGGCCAAGTCACACATGCTGCTATAATAATAAAAAACAACAGCGGACTGATTCTCCGCAATAAATGAATCAGAGAGCCCAAAAGGGCGACAAACACTCCGTCAGGAGTGAATAAGCTATGATGATGATGATGATGGAGTGCTAAAAATTGTATTTTTAACACGGTTGTAGAAAAAGCATATTTATTTCAAACCATAAAATTGTGTTTTTCTTATAAGTACATATATTATATGTATATTATATATTTGGCAGCAGGTAGGTAATCTTTTTCAAGCGGAATTATTCCAATTTATTATGTTAAATATGTTTAACAGAATTTCAAGTAATTACCTACATTTAACAGATCCACATCGGTGTTTATTTTATACATCAAATTTATCTAACTGGGTAGTACAAATTAATTAGGAAACTTGTGTAAACATTTAATACATACTTTTCATCTTGTTACTTGCTCTGAGTTAGCGAGAGCTACTGAGACTCGACAAGAACTCCAAATTTGCGTTTTACATTAGCTACAGTTTTTAACGTCTCAATTAACTTGTAATTATAATTAATTACCATTCAGTTAACCTTAGAAACGGTATGGAAATAATTGGAAAAACGTAGTATAAAAATAATTCTGGTTTTTGTATTTTTAATTTGAGATGGAAAAATTTTATTTAGAAAACAAATACGGTTCCCAAAGGTACCTACATCTTTTAAGATTGGTGAATTATTTTTCAATTATTCAAGAAATTATGTTTTTAGAAGTGTATGACATAGTATCGTTGGATACAGCCAACATTTTTACCGTTATAGTCCACTGAAATATTTCACAACTTCTCAAAATTGGCTTTTTCTTCTTCTTCTTCTTAGCCTTCTATCGTCCACGTTTGGACATAGGCCTCTCCCAACTCCTTTCGTCGGTCTCTATTCTGAGCAACATAATTCCAATTTGTTCCGGCTACTCGTTTAATGTCATCAACCCATCTCATTTTGCTTTCTCTCGGTCGTTTATTTTGATAAGGTCTCCAATGTTGTATTGTTGCATTCCAACGTTGGTCTTTTTGTCTAGCAGTGTGGCCTGCAAAGCTCCATTTAAGTTTGGCAACTTTTGTTGTTATGTCCTCGACTTTTGTTTTTGATCTTACCCAGTCGTTCCTCTTTTTATCTGACAGTGTTATACCTAACCTAACACTGCTCTTTCTGTTGTGGCTAGTTTATTCATATTTGCCTTGGTTAGGATCCAGGTCCATCCATATGTCATGATAGGAAGGATGCACTGATTGAACACTTTGCTCCTCAAGTATTGGGGTATTTTGCGGTTCTTAAGTATCCAACTAAGTTTTCCAAATCCTGCCCATGCTAGTCTTGCTCTCCTAGTAATTTCCGCACGTTGGTTCTCTTTGTCAAGTTTCAGGATTTGACCTAGGTATTTTCTTCAAGACTTTCTTTACGTGTTGCTTATGCTGATGACCAAATCTTTCATGATACACTTGTAACATACCTGTTGACTACTAAATTTGCTTGAATAGGATTGGCCGGTTTCATACACGTATATCAAGTGCATACAGGCCATTACTGAAGTTCCCAGTCATTACAGATTCAAGAGTATTTTTATCATGTAGATTTACACCTTTTTCATCGAGTACTGTAACGAACCCTCTTTGTGCAGCAGCTTTCACGGAAAACAAATGAGCGCTTGCTTCAGGAACATAAAAACATTCTTTAATTTAGCATTTTTCCATTTATTATTCAGACACGTTTGAACTTTCACCGTTCCTTGTCCTTGGGCTAACATACATACACCCTTCATACCAAGTAATATCTTTTCGGTTTCAGCAAACTCTGTATAAGATGAGAAATATTGCTTATCTGTAGTGATATGATTTGTGGCTCCACTGTCACAATACCATTTCCCAGCTGCAACACAATTGTTAGACGAGGCACTTAAAACAACAGACAAAAAAACAGTAGATATCATTGCTTTTATTCTCAGCAGATTTTTTTAATGGACACTCTCGCCCAATGGCCTAATTTCTTACATTTGTGACATGGAAATTTCTCTTTTGCACGATGTACATTTTTCTTTGACTTCGTAGTAGTTGTACTTTGGCTCTGTTTGTATTTTTCTGTCGGCCTTTTGCGTGCAACAAACGCAAAAGATTCTGTGGTACTTTGGTCACGTAATTCAATGGCACACAATTTCTCAATCAATAAATTCAAAGTTTGATTCTTTGATGGTATCGTGTCCCACAAATCTTTGAAATTATCAAAATCTTTACCCAAAGTTGATAAGATCCGACCATTTAACATTCTTTCGGATAAAACATTTTCATCATGCTTCTGCAATTCATCATTCAAATCTACAAACAGTTTCTGCAACTTCGCAACATGTGTACTAATATCTTCTTTTTCATCACGCTGGACTCTAAAAAAGGCTTCAATTAAGATGTTTAACCGTTGTGTACTGCTACGTTCAAATCGCGCACGTAATTTGTCCCATATTTCACTAGCGTGAAATGTCAACACGAGCTTGGCAACAGTTTTTCCTAGTGTACCTGCTAACAAACTTGCCGCTTTTGCATCGTCTTTTAACCATTGTTGATGCTTCTTTACTTCCAATAAAGTTGCATTTGCACTAACCTCGGGACACTTACACATACCGTTCACAATGTCTTCAAAAGTGCATACGCTCGTAATAACACCGAAACGTGCCATTTCCATTTTGCCCAGTCTTCAGGACCCTCAAGTTTATCGACTTGAATTTTATAATCGTTATTGCTGGTCGCCATATTTTTTCATCTGTTCACAGTTCACGTGAACTGGGCCCGTAACCTGTTATAAATTGAGTTAGGTGAACTGACTAAATGACCAACAACGATTATAATTCCCTCAATTACAGGACAATAGGAAAACATTTTTCTTGAACATGACACGTTATATTTTTCTATTTCTTGACATTACATTACTTCTATTATCAATACTGTCAAAATATATAAAGTGGCAACCATAGAGCAATATCCAATTTCAATGTTGTATATTCTAACATAGAGAAGTATAAAACATAAATGGAAAAGCGAAAATTCTACAAGAAGGTTAACCAGAACAGAAAGGAATTCAAACCTAGACTATAAATAGTTAGAAACAGAACAGAAGAAATCATTGGCGATCAGGGCCAGATACTAGAAAAATGAGCAAAAAATTTTGAGGATAGACTACATATTATAAGAAGTGAAATGAGGTTGCAAGAAGCAGAATCCCAGCTTAAAGGCATGGACGGTGAAAGAGAGAAAGATGATATCCCAACAGAGGAAGAAGTCATCAAACCAATACAAAAATTGAAAGAAAACAAAGCTCGTGAAGCAGATAGCATGCTACATTTTTATTCTTCATGGTGCCCCAAGATGTCGCATTGCACCCATTGGGAACCCCCCTGGTTTATTCTAATTATGGCTTTTCTCGAGGTTTATGTATTACCTATGTTTATTACTCAGTTATTTAGTGCTTTATTTTACTTTATGTATTAATAAAGACAAGTTTTAATAATTCGGTTTTAATAATTTTTAATACAGTATCTGGTTAGGGTAGTTCTAGTTTAATAATATTCTTTTTCTTCTTTTTGTGTAGACATGAATTTGTCTGTTTTTTAATGTGCCTACAGTAAGTTGTTATTGCATCGTTTTCGTGGTCGTCCCACTGATCGTCTTCCTATTGGGGAACCGTCTCTCGCTGTCCTTACTACTCTATTTGTTGTCATTCGGTTTACGTGCCCATTCTATTCTACTATTCTGTTTCTTACCCAGTTATTCATTTTCTCCACCTTGCATCTCCGTCGTATGTCTGTACTTCTAGCCATAGTGTCTTATCTTAGATTTTTCAAGGGTTTCTCATATCTGCTGTATCTAGCATTCTGTTTGTCTTCTCTGTCAGGTCGTGTTTCTGCCGCGTATTTCATTATTGGCCTGATGACTATTTTGTAAATTCTTCCTTTCGTTTCTTTTCCGATATTTTTATTTCTCCATGTTGTTTCATTCAGGAAACCTGCGGCTCTGTTTACTCTATTAACTTGATTCCTCCATAGACCAGTAAGGATCTGTGAAAAAACGTCTATTTTTGGATGTGAGAGGTGGCATTCGGATTTTTGCAGATAAAGTTAGGTGACACCTTTAGTAATAATAATTGACTTGTGCTCCTTCTCAAATATGACCGGAACATTAATAAAAAAATTAAAATATTTAAAAATTTCGAAAAACGTCGATTTTTTTCTGCTTTCTTTGCTTATAACTTTAAAACGATTCGTTTTGGAACAAAGTCGTAGAGAAATAAAATAAAGATAATTGAATTTTGTATGATATACGACTGGTCAAAAGTGTCTTAACGTATTACCTTTTCTGCAATATAGCAATAAATACAAAATAAGGGGGCAAAATACGCCTGTTGTTATTCAATGTTTTTAACCACTTCGGTGGCACTTAGAACATTAGTAATTCGCTTAGGAAATTCTTTGTAACATACTTAAACCGTGTACCAAATTTCATTAAAATCGACCTAATAGATTTTGCATAAAAAAGTTAAAAATTTTTAAAATCTTTCTGAACAAAAAGTAGACCATTTAGAAGTTGTCTATTTTTTTTTACATATAAAGAGGTGCTCTACCTATCTGATACACTTTACAGAATTAAAATCGGATTATTTATCAGCAATGTTTTAAACTTATAAACAATTTGTTGGCTTATAAACAAATAGCTTTGTTTAATAATAAAAAAATTAATTTTTTGCAATGCAAATAATTAAAACCTGGATAATTTGACTTAAACTTTCAAATGCTGTCAGCAGAATTGCTATTTTATTTTTTAATCAAAAGTTATTCGCGTTCAAAAATTGCAATTTTTCGAATTTTTGAAAGTTCCACTGCGTTTATCTCGAAAATTATGCATCCTACGAAAAAACTTGTAAAAACATTTTTTGCTTAGAATTACCCAAGAAATACAAAAAATGTTTTATTTTGCTAAAAATCGATGTTATGTAATTCCTCAAGTTCTTTGTTTATAACAATCTTATCGACATCCGGATCAACTGTTACCCAAAAAAATCGTGTTCCACGGGTCAAAAAATACATAAAAATCTTGCGTAAGTCCATCTAAATAAAGGAGCCCGTAGCACCCCCTCCTGGCCACAGGACTAATTTGTTTATAAGCCAAAAAATTGTTTATTACTTTAAAACATTGCTGAGGCTGCTTAAACAATCCGATTTCAATTCTGTAAAGTGCATTAGATAGGTGAAGTGCTTCTTTACATGTAAAAAAATTGACAAATCTTTGTATGCTTTTGTTGTGCAAGATTTTAAAAAATTTTAATTTTTAAAAAAATATATTATTCAAAATCTAGTAAGTCAATTTTAATTAAATTTGGTGTACGGTTTTAGCACATTACAAAAATTTTCTAAGCGAATTAGGAAGGTTCCAAGTGTAACCTAAGTGATGGAAAATCATTGAATAAGGACAGGCTTGTTTTGTCCCCTTATTTTATATTTATTGCTATTTTGCAGCAAGGGTGATAAATTAAGACATTTTTAACCAATCGCATCTGATAGAAAATTTAATTATCTTTGTTTTATTCCTATACGACTTTGTTCCAAAATGAATCATTTTAAAGTTAGCAAAAAAAGTAGAAAAAAAACGAAATTTTTTGAAATTTTTAAATATTTTATTTTTTTTATTAATGTTCCGGGCATATATGAGATTAAGAAGGAGCATAAATCAATTATTATTAACGAAGTTATCACCTAACTTTATCCGCAAAAATGTGAATTCCACCTCTCACATCCACCTAAAAACAGATCCTTACTGGTCTACCACTTCTGTTTCGAGCTTTCCTTAGCTTCTTCTTCTTCTTTAAGTACCGTGCCCAAATTTTTAGGCGTGGGTAGCTTCCGTAACAATTTGCCGATATCGTTCTCGATCTTGTGCGGCATGTAACAATTGATCTGCTGATAAACCAGTCCATTGACGAAGGTTTCAGAGCCATGAATATTTCTTTCGACCAATTCCTCTTTTTCCGTCGATCTTTTCATTGAGTATTAACTGCAGTATCCTGTATCTGCTACCTCTCATTATATGCCCCAGATATTCAAGTTTTCTCTTTTTTATCATCTTCATTAAGTCACCTTCGCCTTGACCTACTCTGTTTAAGACTGCTCTGTTTGAAATGCGTTGAACCCAAGATATTCTGAGCATTCTACGATACGACCACATCTCAAAGGTTTCTAATTTGTTCATCATGTTAACCTTCATGATCCAGGTTTCACATCCATATAGTAATACAGGATACACATAACATTTTAGGAACTTGATTCTTAGTTGTAAGTTCAGCTGAGAGTTGGTCAGAATAGATCTAAGTTTCATAAATGCTCCTTAGCTAGATAATGTAAAATGTAATGCTTAGATTTTTAACCTCCACCACTTGTGCTATTATCTGACCCTCCAGCTGAAATTTACAACTTAGTAGTAGATTTTCTGTTATAACCATGTATTTTGTCGTTTTTGGGGAAATTAACATGGTAAATTTTCTGGCAGTTATATTAAATTGGTGCAGCGTGCATTGTAAATCATCTTCACTTCGAGAGATTAATATTGTGTCGTCTGCATAGCAGATTATTTTAAGTTGTTTTTCTCCCAGTTTGGTACCCTTCTTTGGTTCTTACTTTTTTTATTGTTTCATCCATGATTAGGTTGAATAAAGAGGACTCGGGGAATCCCCCTGCCTTATCCCATTACTAACTTGGATCTTTTAGTTCTTCTACTTTTACTTTTGTGTTGTTCTGGTAGATATTTACGATTGTTTTGATTATTCCTAGAGGTACCTCTCTTGGGTGCAATAAATGAATAACGTCCTGTCATATTTGATCTTGTTCTGATAATTTGACCCTGTCAAATGCCTTCGTGAGGTCCACGAAACATAAATATGCCGGTTTGTTGTACTCTAATGATTTCTCTTGAACTTGCCTCATTATAAATGTCGGTACATGATCTTCCCTACCGAAAACTTTGATTTTCTTCTGCTAGTATTATAATTTGATTCAATTTATTAGTTTAATGATATATTAGTTTCAATTAGACATTCACGTTGAACATCTTTAAAAGAGATATAATAAAGATTTTTTCATCCAGTCGTGATTATACTACTTAGTTTGCCAACATTTCAAATTCAAATAACGATGGAAAAAAACTCCGATGGAGTTGGTTCGTCATCCTGTAACAATAAATTTTGAATGAAAATTGAAAATGGAAAAAGTGAACGAATCAAATCAAGTCGGGCAAATGAAGAGTACACACACTTTTCTGTAATTAAATTAAATATTTATATCCAATTTAGCCTGGCCATATAATAGATGTTGGCAGTGTACTGTGAGCTTAACTTTGAGAATATTTTATTACATTTAAGTGTTTCGGACGTAATGAAAACCGTTTCATTTATGAATTTAGCCGCTGATAATACATATACCTCGGGAGTTAGTCTCTCTCTACTCTTTCTGTATCTGTATGGAACAGTAATGGAAACTTTAGGAAATTGAAAACATATATTATGTTCTACGTTTATGAATTTACTATAAATTGATACATGGATTTTAATTTTTATTGGTATTGGTAAAAGTGTATATGCTAAGGAGATCCAAAGTTTTCACTGTATTCCTCCTCTCAACCGTTATATCCAGTTTTTTCTCTTTTCCCAGCCCCCTTGCAGCAGATTTCTTTCCATTGCTTCATCCACTTTATTTCTGAAATATCTTCGGGGTCTGTCTCTCTTATTCTGTTTTTCCAACGTCTGACACGTCCGTACCAGGTTAATCTCTTCTGTTTTATGTAGTCTATTTATTATACCTGAGTTCTTTCCCATTCTTCAATTAATCTCTTCCGTCCGTACCAGGTTAATCTCTTCTGTTTTATGTAGTCTATTTATTATACCTGAGTTCTTTCCCAGTCTTCAATTAATCTTTATGCTATTTATTCTATTTCTTCTTGTTACTCTGCAGCTTCTCCTTAGTAACTCCATCTCTGTTGCTCTTATTATGTTTTGGATTTCAATGTTTTGACGATGTTTCAATGTTCAAACAACTCATAAAATTAAAATATCTGATGGGGTATTGTAAAGATCTTCTTCCTTAGACTTGTAATACAAATATTTCAAAATTAGTCCAGGGCGCATCTGTTTTGAAAGGGACGTTGAGAGGTGACTCATATTTTTTTGCAGAAATTGCTTGGAATTAACTCCTATAATAATAATTGAGTTATCCTCCCACTGAAAAAGGTCCGCAACATTGTTTAAATAATCAAAATGTCAAAAAATTAAGGAAAAACTCGATTTTTTCTTCGTTTTTTTTTTATTATAACTTTAAAAGTATCCACTTACGAGAAAAGTTGCACTAACATAAAAGTTGCGTAATTAAATTTCCTATAATATATGATTGGCTAAAATTTTTAAAAATTGTCACCCTTGTTGCAAAATAGCAATAATTGCGAAAAAAAAAACATAAAAAACAAGTACAGTAGAACCCCGATTATCCGTGCTCCTCGGGACCGAAGGGTGGCACGGATAATTAAAAAGCGCGGATAATCCGAACATGTATTTCTTATGTATAATACATATATATGTATACACATACATATGTACCTACCATAAAAAATAACAGAAAAAAATAAATCTTTCATTATGAGTCTCTCTTTCGTCATATAGAGTTTCCGTCAAGTGATTTACGATGACGCTATTTTGATAAAACCTCAAAAATGCAACTTGAGTAATAGAAAATTATAGCACGGATAATCCGCAGCACGGATAATCCGCACCCGGATAATCGGGGTTCTACTGTATTTGCATTTTACGTTTTTCAACCATTTATGCTAGTCTTAGGACCTTCATATTTCATCCAGAAAAACTTTATGATACAGTAAAACAATACTGTAAATTTCATTAAGATCGGTTGAATAGATTTTGCAAAATAAATTCTGCAATCCAAGTTTCGCAAAAAAAATTCATTTTTTCAAAATGTTTCAGGACTGAAAATAAAGCAGACAGCAAGTTGGATTTTTTTACAAATAGAAAAATACTGCACCTTTCATTTGCAATTTGCAAAATTAAAATCAGTTCACTACCACGGCGTCAAGAGTTTTTTAAATAAACATTAATTTTTGGTGCTACGCGCAGGACAGCGGTGTTCGATTAACACGAGTTGATTTCCACCAAAATTTCTTCCAATGTTTATGTAATATATTATTTTCTTACTCTATATTTTGATGTATTTTAATATTTTAATTTCACAAAAATCATTCTAATTTGATTATTATTTGTGAAATATTATTGAAACAATTGCATATGTTTAAAAATAATAAACTTTTATTCTTTAAGTTAAACTATATGTGCAAAGAAAGTTTTTGCTAAAAAAGTGTTATTTTAAAGGACAGAGTATGTGTTTTTATTTTGCAATAAACAAATTTATTTATTTATATCGAAATGTACTAAAAATTAAAATTGATCAATCATTATCAAAGGTCATTGGAATGCCCAATCAGAGCAAACATATCCGCTGTCCTGCGCGTAGCACCAAAAATTAATGTTTATTTAAAAAAATTTCTGACTTCGTGGTAGTTAACCGATTTAAATTTTGCAAATTGCAAATGAAAGGTACAGTATTTTTCTATATGTAAAAAAAATCAACTTGCTGTCTGCTTTATTTTTAGTCCCACAACATTTTGAAAAAATTAATTTTTTTTGCGAAAGCTGGATTGCAAAATTTATTTTTCGAAATCTATTTAACCGATCTTAATGAAATTTACAGTATTGTTTTATTATATCATAAAGTTTTTCTGGGTGAAACATGAAGGTCCTAAGACTAGCATAAATGGTTGAAAAACGTAAAATACAAATACTTGATTTTTTTCCAATTATTGCTATTTTGCAAAAAGGGTGACAATTTTTAAAAATTTTAACTAATCCTATATTGTAGAAAATTTAAATAAGCAACTTTTATGTTTGTGCAATTTTTCTCTAAAATGAACACTTTTAAAGGTATAATCAAAAAACGAAGAAAAAAATCGAATTTTTCCTTCATTTTTCAACATTTTGATTATTTAAACAATGTTCCGGACCTTTTTGAGTGGGAGGATAACTCAAATATCATTATATGAGTTACTTTCAAGGAATTTTTGCAAAAAATATGAGTCACCTCTCAACATCCAAATGTACTATTTTTACAGATGCGCCCTGGCGTAAATAAAAAGTAGCCAAATCAATCCAGTCCTTCTCGAGTTATAAGATAAAAAACTATAAAAAAAATAAGAGTGAGTTGAAAAAAATGGAGGGATAAAATTGTAGGGTACCAGAAAAAATTGAAGGAATCAGAAAAAGTGGAGGGTGTTAGAAAAAATTGGAAGGAGATACGATAAAGCAGGAGGAGGTCGCAAAAATGGATACAAAAATGGTAAAAAAAGGATTGAATGCAGTGACTGTAGAAGGCAATTGATTGTATTCCCGTACATATCGTATCGTATGGGGGCGGGCAAAATCACTAGTTTATAATAAACATCTCGAAAATTATCTAGCCAAAATTATCGAATATTCCTAAACACATTTCAATATTTTATATTAATGTTATTAAAGGTAATTTCCGCTATTTCCGATATTTATTGGTAATAAAAATGGCGAACAGCCACTAATCTTGTTACGTTCGAGCAATTAATTGAATGATCAAATTAGAAATTTTAAATCAATGAATGTATCTGGTGCATTTATTGCGACAACACAGTATCATAATTGGCATATTCAGTCGCTTTCGCATACGAAAATACGAACGGGAGGTATTTAAATTAAATTACCATCCCAGGAACTTTTGAAACACAGAGCTCAGGTGTAATGTAACTGGCAATATGTATAGTATATTTCACGAATTTGTGACTATTTTGGTGAGGGATGAAAGCTTTACTTGTACGGTCCCCTGTGCTAAGAAAGTTTATAGCAAATTCTCTAAATATTTTAACTGATCATGTGTTAAAAGAACATAGAAAATTCTTCTTCTTCTTCTACGGCACTACAGCCCTAATTGAGCCTTGGCCTCCTTTATTTTTTGCCTCTACCCTTGTTTGTTTGTGGCTGTTCTTCTCCATACACGGACTCCTAAAAGGGCTTGTACGTCGCTGCTTACTGTGTCTTCCCAGCGCTTTCTTGGCTTTCCAACCGGTCTCTTTCTCTGCATTCTAGCATTCAGTGCTCTTTTTGATAACCTATCCTCTCCCATTCTTATCACATGTCCGGCCCATTGCAATCTTTGTAGTCTAATGAAGTCTGACAGGGGTGTTTCCTTATAAACTTGATAAAGCTCGTTGTTGTATCGAATTCTGAAGATTCCATTTTCCTTTACAGGTCCTAGTATTCTCCTCAGTACTTTCCTTTCGAATGTGTCGAGTTTGTTTTTGGAGGTTTCTTTCAGGACCCATGCTGCACTACCATAGGCTATTGGTCGAATTATGATTTTATAGATTCTCAACTTTGTATTTCGGTGGCCACTTTTAGACCGATATATATGGGAGAGGGAAAAATAAGCTCTGTTTGCCTGCGTTATTCTCTTCCGTATTTTTCCATCTTCTGATCCGTCGGCATATATTTCTACTTCCAGGTATGTAAACTTTCCAACCATTTCAACGTCATCTTCATGTATAATGTTTTGTGGGACTATATTTCTTTTCGTCTGTATCATTATTTTTGTTTTTATGTGTTAATTTACAGACCTAGCCTTTTCCTTTGCGGTTTTAACTCTGCGTATGTTTCCTGTGCTCCTATTGATGTTCTACTTATAATATTAATATCATCGACATAAGCGGCCAGTTGAACCGTTCTGTTGGTCAGTAGGTTTCCTCGTCCAGTTTGCATTTGCCCAACCGCATACTCGTGACAGGTTAAACAATGTTTCAACAGGTTTAAGAGGAACTTTTGAAACACACATTGAATATAACTATTGCATTACATAACATAGTCAAAAATTCCAGCAAATTTGATTTAAAGTACTCAATTGTGTGAGTAAACTAAAAATACGAAATTATATTCATTTCCCGTTAGAAATTGAGTTGGGAAAATATGTTTTCACCCTGAAGAAGTTGTAATATTTGTGTCACCATCTCTATTAGTTAAATTACCCAATTTAATTTGGTAAGTCAAATGTATTTATATCTCAATATTTACTTTTCTTATTTCCACTTTTCACACTTCTTTTCTACTTTATTCTTCGTTCATGATTTAACTTGTGTAACAAGTAAATTTCTTCTAAAATTAAGAACCGTACTCCTCGCTGCCACAGCAAATTCCTTGGACTCCAGCATTCATCATAAGAAAGCTGACTGCAGTGGCGGCTGGTCAGAGGAGGTAAAAGAGACATCCTCCCCATAAATTTTTTACACATGCTACACTGTTTTGTTTACTTTGCTATTTTGCTTCGCGTTAGAGATATCGTAAAAAGTTATTTGAACAAGTTGTTCCAAATAATGTTCTATCCCCACATAATAAAATTTCATCACAAAATTCGCACTTTTAGTTTATTCATTATTTGTAGTCAGGATCCTAAAACTGGGGCGGAGGCTGCTGGCCGGAAAATCTCACTTGCTAATGCTCCGCGCAGCCTAGCAGCGTTTACGGAGACCCGGTCTCCTTAGAGCTGCATTATAGTTTAACGCACACGCTGCCCGGAGATTGGGCAAGGGCGGCTTATCGGCCAGCAGCCTCCTTTGCAATTTTAGGATCCTGACTACAAATAATGAAAAACTAAAAGTGCGAATTTTCTGATGAAATTTGGTATGTGGGGTTAGAATAATATTTGGAACAACTTGTTCAAATAACTTTTTCCGATATCTGTAATGCAAAGCAAACTAGGTATAGGTAATTTACCGTGTTTTTGGATTCGCAGTAGGCCGCTTTTAGAATTAAAAAAATTCAGTTGAGTGTCTTAAAAAATGTGAACCTTCAACCTGTATGGACTGCAAAAGTTCAAAACTGTATTTATTTTGATATGCATATCTACTTACAGAGATAGAATTGTTAACAAATAAACGACACAAACTTTGGTAATACACTTTTACAATTTGACTAACCATTTTTAAAATGATATGATATTATGAAATTATGAATTATGATGATATTATAAAATGTAAATAAAAAATGGTTAAAAAAATGGGGCCTTAAATTAGATTTTTTTGGCGGATTTTTTTGCTAGTGCAAATTTGTTTTGATATTTTACAGTTAGGTATAGCCTCCCCCATTGTAAAAATCACGAGCCGCCACTGGATGACTGTACAGAAGGTCAACGTCTATTGCGAAATTCACACTGGGAGTGCAGTACGATTAAGATAGGAATGCGCATTCAGTGTTGCCACAGTTCCTGTGCAACGCCCTTGAGAGAGCAATCAACAACTGGTGAAAACCGACAACCCTGTGCGTTTATTCCCCATTAGAAATTTATTGCCCTATCTTAGCCGTACTGTACTCTCGGTGTGAATTTCTCTTTGGTCGATTCGTTTTACAGCTCAATCTGAGGATATATGAGTAAATAACCCTTCTTTTGAGTACCTACTTGAAATCAAATTCGCTAGAGTTTTTGACTAGATAGATTGACGTGTTATGGAATGCAATTTTTAGATTCCTCACGTTAGTTCATTTATCGTCTGTTTGGTTTGCAAATTATAGAAAGCACAGATTTAAGATGTTACCTGTATTGATTTTAATCGTAAAAAATCTTCGGATTCTCGGATTTGGTTTGTTGTTTTATAAACTGAATATTTAGGTACGAATTACGCTTGGAGGTAAAACTATAACTATAACGCGGATTTTATTGGCACAAACAAAGATGTTTTCAAGAGAAAGAAGTTAAAATCATAAATATACAGGGTGTTTCATTAATAATTGTCCATATAGTACCTGGAGAAACCTTAGCACAAAATACGAAGATTTAACCTAAAACACTTAAATAAAATGTGGTTCCTTACTGAGTTACAGGGTGTTTTATCTAACAATTTAAAAGCTATTTTTGCTCAGCATTTTAAAACTATTCGACGTATCATTTTCATACTTAGCAAGAAGTATAGGTACTGTACAAACTACTAAATTATGTTAACAAACGTTCCGGCTATTACCAGAGGCGTACGACGGGGGAAAGTGAATATATGACCCTTTCCAAATTCTACGCCACTGACGAAATTGCTATTTTAGTTCAATTTTTGGATTCTCCAATACTTTCTATGAAAATAATATACTCTTCATTCGTAACGATAAAGTCATTAGTTTTCGAGATCTTTGAAGTTAAAAATGAAACGACACGGTTATTTTGATTAATGTATTGTGTCGCTTCATTTTTAATTTCAAATACCTCGAAAACTAATAATTTTATCGTTACGAATGAAGAGTATATTATTTTCATAACAAGTTTTGGAAAATCAAAAAATTACACTAAAATAGCAATTTCGTCAGTGGCGTAGAATTTGGGAAGGGTCAACCAACCACTATCCCCTGTCGTACGCTTCTGGTAGTAGCTAGAAACGTTTATTTATCTTAATTTAGTAGAGTGTACAGTACCTACACTTTCTGCCAAGTATGATAAGGATACGCCAAATAGTTTTAACCCTTAAGATCCTGAATTTATTTATTTAGCAAATTTTATTTTTTGTTTATTTTGATGTATTCAGGAGAAGGTCTTAACACAAAATACATACATTTTTTTTCTTAATTATTTTTTATTTTTTAGAAAATTGCCGTTATATATATGTAACGCTAGGAAGATATAGGAGCAAAAATATTTAAAATATTTCCGATTATAAATTTCAAAATAACAAACAAATTCAAAACTAGATAAATGAAAAATCATAATCAAGTTATTGTAGATGAAAATGTATGTTGCACTTGATGCACACTCCCACATTGCACTTGCAACCCATGGTACGCACATTTGAACTAGAGCATTCATCTGTAAAACATCTCCTTTATATAGGTCAGGAGATGATAAATCTTATCATATCTTATATATACGACTACTTTGAACGAAGATGGCCTGCCTGCATCTTTTGGTTTGGTACCATACTTCGTAAGATACGATGTTACTAGATACCTTCGAAATTCCAGTTGTGGCATAGGATCATAGCATATATTATGTCCAGTTATCTCCAGCATCAATATAAATAGACCATTATCTCCATAGTTATGTCCAGCATCAATGTAAATAGACACCACTACCATTTTTTAGAGCAAATTCCTACTTGGTATGTAGCTACATTCTGGTTCATAAGATCAACTTCAACTTTTCTTTCACTAATTTTTTAGCTTTTGTTGATGATCTGGAAAGCTAAGCCTCGGTAATATCATCATATATTTCGGAATCTCTTTCACTATTTCGTAAAACAAGTTCAACAGGTGCTCTAAGAATTTTCTCGGACAGCCTGTTTAAATCATTATATTCCTCATCACCAGACTCCTCGTCTGTAAGCACATTCAATTCTGGGGGTTCAGTACCTATATGTATGTATATAGCATCAACGTCTAAAGTTTCAACGGCATCAAGCATCTCCAGCGCTTTTTGAAGAGAACCCCCTTTTTTTAACAAAAAATACGTTACAATTCTAAAAGTTTCGATTTTTGCTCCCATATGTTCCTAGCGTTACATATATGTAACACCAAAAATTAAAGCCATTTTTTTAAAAACCAGGATAAAATTTCTAAAAATTTATATTATCAATAAGAAAATACATTAATTGATTCTCAATTGAAAACACTTTAAACAAAATATAATAACAAAAGAATAGTAAAAATATACTTACTCAAACTTGAGATCCATTTTTACCATAAATAATAAACACCGTCACATAAAACACTCAACTAAATAAACAGGTTATATCAAATCCTCGAACCAACTGCTGAAAACTAGTAAACAAGTGTCCCTTGAAAGTCTTGCATCACCATATAGTTAAAATTAGAATCACTTCCAGAATTTAAGGCTTAAGATTTTAGCAGTTTCTGCGTTACATATATGTAACGCTAGGAGCTTAAGGGTTAAAGTACTGGGTACAAATAATTTTTACATTTTAATCATATATGAATCATATCATAAATTAATCAAAATAACTGTGCCGTTTCATATTTAACTTCAAATATCTCGAAAACTAATGACTTTGTCGTTACCAATGAAGAGTATATTAGTTACGTAGAAAGTATTGAAGAATCTAAAAATGGCACTAAAATAGTAATTCCTCCAGTGGCGTAGAATTTGAGAAGGGTCAACCATTCACTATCCCCTGTCGTACGCCTCTGGTAGTAGCTAGAAATGTTTGTTTATCAGAATTTAGTAGGGTGTATAGTAGTCGCACTTTCTGCCAAGTATGAAAAGGATACGTCGAATAGTTTTTAAATTTTTAGTTAAAACACCCTGTAACTCAGTAAGGAACCACATTTTAAGTGTTTTAGGTTAAACCTTCGTATTTTGTGCTAAGGTTTCTACAGTTACTATATGGACAATTATTAATGAAACACCCTGTATACGGAGTATTTTTTTAAGAAGTTTAATGAAATAACGAAAATTTTCACAAGATCGAATTTTGACACGTTACACTATTCATAATAAAATGTTCAATATTTTAAATATTTTAGAAATTTATGTATTTAGAGTATAGAGATTAATTGACACTTTTTTGTTTTAGATAATACAGCTTCAGGAAACTGTCTTTTATGCCAAGCTCAACTAGGTCCTCAACTTAACTCCCGACCCTTGTGTTCTAGTCAAGCATCACTTTATGACCTTCGTGAGGATCAAATACCGCCAAATGCAAGAGTTTGTAATACTTGTAGATGTAAGACGGTCCGGTCTCGGTACACACACTGTCCTTTACCATCGTGTCCAAATTCTAGAGGGAGAATTAAGAGGTTAAGATCATTGCCCGAGCGGTTGCAAGATCTACCACTAGACGTAAAAGAGCCTCTTTTAGCTGAATTTCGAATCCCAAGCGGAGTAACGAAATGCTGTTCGGCATGTTATAACAGAATTCAAAGACGATTGGGTCCGATAGAAGAATGGTCAGAAGAAGAGTTCAATGAACTAGAAGCAGCTTTGATGGAACTAGGCTACAATTGGCAATTGATTGGAGAACGTTTAAATAAACCGCCTCAAACGGTCAAAATATACGTTGCCGCGAACCGAAAGAGGCTTAAAAAATGTTTAGGTGAAGATCGAAAACCAGCTTTATCTACTGATGAAGAAAGTGGTTCCAGTACTTCAAGCTGCGAGGAAAATTTAATCGACGGTGATAGACATTCTAGTGATACAGCTAGTGCCGCAGAAAGCCCTCCTGTGCAAAGTTCAAACGATGGCACAATAAAGAAGATAGATTATGATTCTAGTGCGACAGAAACGGCAGATGAAGCTCAAACTCCAGACCAGTTTCAAGGAGCAGCAACAATAACACCAGTTAGTAACGATGGACAACCTCTAAGCGTCAAGGATTTGGTCCTTAACGTGATAGAATTTTCCCTTATGAAGAATCCTGGAGGACAACAGACTCAAAACCCTCCATCGAGTGGTATGGCTCCTACTATATCTTCAATCTTAAATAATGATTCTAACGAGGTAACTATTGTGAGTGAATATAATCTAAACAACATAAACAATCAACAAAGACAGCAACTGCAACAGCGTTCTGATATTAACTTAGCAAAATTAGTGACTCCTCTTATAGGAGCCACGATAACACCTGTGTCTGGACCTGTACAATCACAAAACCAAGTAGAATCACTTCAGTCGTCTAGAGACGATTTAATAGTTCTGCAAGTTCCAGACGGCAGAGAACCGGAAACCTTAGATCTCAGCATAAAGAAACCTAGAGAGACACTTTTACCTGTACATAATAAAACTCAACCACAGTCTCAACAGCAAATGCATCGCGATTATGTTTACCATCAAGAGCGGAAAAGTTCAGCATTTTCGATTAGATCACCAACGAAGATGTCCACTTCGAAGCTTGCTAACCCCAAATCGGGTTCGATTACACTAGGTACCCCTATTATGTCTCAGCCAAGATACGAAGTTTTAAGGCAAATACCAGACACTAAAATGGGATCTATTACTCAAGGTACTCCTGTAATACCGCACAACATGCAAGAAAAGAGGGTGTTTGATTACTTTAATAAAAGAGGGGCTGTTCCTGTACAACAAATGCAATCAAGTCAACAATATGCTGGCCAGTACAGACAGGCATATAATGTAGAACAACAGTTGAGTTCTCGACAAATAATTATTAATGACTATATTACATCCCAACAAATGTTAGGTAGAAGAAATGAGAAAACGCAATTCTATCCTACAAATTCAGCTCATCGTACTCCGTCTCCATCGCAACCTGGCCAGCAACAGCGACAAGGGGTGATTCAAAGAAATGCGAGACCACAGTATATCCAACCAGGCCACGAAGCACTATCTTCCCTAGTGGACGTTGCAGTTCAACAACCATCGTTGCCAGTACCAAATGCCCATGAAGGTCTTGGTAAGACGATGGCAGATAATATCTTGGATCAACCACATCGATACCAAATTGTACAACACCAGCAGATTCGACAACATCCACAAAGAGCAGAAGAACAACGACGATCGGTGTGTCATCCACAACAGCTGCTCCAACAACCTCAACAACAGTTACAAGAGCAACAAAAGCAACAGTCACACCAGCATTCACAACAGTCTCATCAACAACCACAACAGCAGCAACAATCGCATCTGCAGTCACAACCACCACAGCAAACGCAAGTACCACAACCACAACAACTATTGCTGTCACAAGATCAACAGAAACAAGACCAACAACAGTCTGTAAAACAAGAGCAACAAGAGCAACAACCTGAAGGTGAACACCAAGATGAAAAACTGCAGCAATCAGAACAAGAAGAGAAAGAACAAGAACACGAAAAGAGTGACCAGCAGAAACAACCACAATTACAGAATCGGCAAACGTCACGATCTGATAATAGTACTTTAACAGCAGCAAGTCTAATTGATGCTATAATTACTCATCAGATAAATCAAACGGCCGAAGGTAATAGGGAAGTCGTGAATAATACAAGGGAGCAAAGGGCAGGTGATTTACTGTTCCAAAAATTTCACAGAGGAGAGCCTTCTCCACAAAATATTCAAGATAATGGTGAAAAATCTCCGTTGGCTATAAATGTTGATGTTGACGGTGATACCTTAAACAAAAATCTTACAGTAAAAGAACTGACTGATTCAGTTATTAGTCATGACTTTAATGCGCGACAACCTTACTATCACATGCAGGAGAATATGAACGAGCAATGGAAACGTAGAATTCAACAACAACAAAACGAGGATAAGCGTTCACAAACTCCTCTACAGGATGAAAGACACGTCATTAGAATTACCCAGCCCCAGCAAAAACCTATGGAGAAGATGGAACCGGTGTCTCCACCAGAAAGTAATAATTGGTCAGAACAGAATTACCGGAAGTACCCTCCTAATCAGCAGTCGCATATGTCTCCCTTGGACTACGTAAAAAACAGAATTGTAGAGGTGATGAGAACGGAAGATGATAATAAGAAAGATTTGCAAGAGGAGGCACATTCTCAAGAAAAAGATCTTAGCGACAGTCCTGGAGAAATGGTAATAGACGAGGAAAAACACGAAAATGACTTCAACCAACAGCAGACATCACAACACAGTGGGTTCTATTCTTTTGTTCATAAAGAGACTACTGCCAGTGACAATTCACAAAATAACGAACCCAAGCCTTTACTAAGTTCACAATATGAACCCCTCTCTGACGAAGACTAACATTTTAAACGTGTGTTTGTAATTTAGAAAACAATAGACTATTTGGGATTAGACGTTTGAAGTAAAAATTTTCCCCTTTATGTACATATATATAAATCAATGTTTTTTTAGGATGTGTGTATTCTTGTTTATATTTAAAATTACAAATTTTCTGGACTTTCTTAATTTACTTATTTTTAGACTGTTTAGAAATGCCGGGATAAGTATCAGAATTAATGGTTTTAATAAGCAACATATTTTTTCAAATTTCAATTGTTGATACTTTTTAATGCTATGTAAGAGAATACTCAACTATATTAAGAAAATAACAAGTGCAACTTTAATTTAAAATATATTTTAACTTAAACCATTGTTTAAAAAAAGAAAAGTTAGTCAACTCAATGGATATAGGTCCTAGCCGGGTAAGATGATGAAAACTGCCCCCAACTCGATTCGAATTCCATATAGGTCACTGTTTAGCATATATAGTGAAACTAACTTTCTGAAATTGTTAGCCCCCTAGGTGGTCATGTGACCCACCTAGAGCCTAATTAGGGTTTTTATGTTTTTATTTTTTATCTCAGCCGCATTGAGAACTAGCGAAAAACTTTAAATAAAAAAAGTTGTAAGATTTATAAAATTCTGTCCGAAATTTTTTTTTTATTTTTGGCGGGAAATTTAAATTTAGAACGATTTTAAAATTTTAAGTCAGTATAAAGAAGTAACTGAGACATTCGTTTTCACGAAAAAAATATATAACGTGTATTTTTGCATAATATTTCACACTGAATTTTTTCAAATTTTTAAAATTGGTGAAACGCACCTTTAAAAATAAATAACCGCATTTTTTCGGTTTCTTTTTTCGTTTTTTGATACAATTTTATACATATTTTTCAAAAAAGATAACACCGTCACTAGAATAGGTAAAAAACTGAAAAATAATTGGGGTTTATTTAATAAAAATTTTTTGTAATGCCATCCATTTTCAAGATACAGGGCGCTGAAGAAAACAAAATTTTACACATTTTTTACGATTTTGTCGAAACTACTGGCAACATTGTAATAAAATTTGGCGAGTTTTAAGAGGTATTTGTGCAATTTTTGACATACAATTAAGAATTTTACATTTGTCATTGGCGCGCATAGGGGTAACGGTCTGAACTTTTTAAAGAAAAAAGATAGTACGCCACTGACATATTTCAAATTAACAATCGTTTTTGAATTCCACGTTCAATTTGTGACAAAAAATCTATCTTCCTATTTTTTCATACGACGCGCCATTTTTATTCAAAAAATAAAACATCTTAACCCTTACAAAGTATTAGAACTTCTAAATAGTAGTTTCTACATCTACATAAACTCGTACATCCAATATAAAAACTAATTCGAATACATTCTTTGTAAGCGTTAAGATATTTTATTTTTTGCAGCAAAACGGCGCGTCGTATGAAAAAATGAGAAGATAGTTTTTTTATCGCAAATTGAACGAGGAATTCAAAAATGATTGTTAATTTGAAATATGTCAGTGGCGTACTATCTTTTTTCTTTGAAAATTTCAGACCATTACCCCTATGCGCGCCAATGGTGAATATCAAATCCTTAATTGTATGTCAAAACGTGCACAATAACTACCTCTTAATACACGCCAAGTTGTATTACAATGTTGCCAGTAGTTTCGGCAAAATCGTCAAAAATATGTAAAATTTTGTTTTCTTCAACGCCCTGTATCTTGAAAATGGATAGCGTTACAAAAAATTTTTATTAAGCAAACCCCAATTATTTTTCAGTTTCTTACCTATTCTAGTGACGGTGTTAGCTTTTTTGAAAAACATGTATAAAATTGTATCAAAAAACGAAAAAAAAACCGAAAAAATGCGGTTTTTTATTTTTAATAATGGTGCGTTTCACCAATTTTAAAAATTTGAAAAAATTCAGGGTGAAACATTATGCAAAAATACACGATATATATTTTTTTCGTGAAAACGAATGTCTTAGTTATTTTTTTATACTCATTTAAAATTTTAAAATCGTTCTAAAATTTAAACTTCCCACCAAAAATTAAAAAAAAAAATCGGACAGAACTTTTTAAAGCTTACAATTTTTTATTTAAAGTTTTTTGCTAGTTCTCGATGCGGCTGAGATAAAAAAATAAAAACATAAAATCCCTAATTAGGCTCTAGGTGGGTCACATGACCACCTAGGGGGCTAAAAATTTCAGAAAGTGAATTTCACTACATATGCTAAACGGTGACCTATATGGAATTCTAATCGAGTTGGGGCCAGTTTTCATCATCTTACCCGGCTAGGCCCTTTGTTTGATACTAATTGAGATAGTCACCAGATGTCACCATTATTTCTGTTAGGGTTTGCAATGTCACGCGTAACTACGATAAATCCAAAATGCATAGACACCAAGTAGGATACGACCCTATAGGGCTTTTCATTCACAGTCATTTGTTTCGAGCTACTGTCATATGTCGTATAATCCGTGTATTTTAATATTATACACAGATTATACAACATATGACAGAAGCTCGAAACAAATGACAATCGATGAAAAGCCCTATTCATAACACACCAACTCGCATACATATTAGGAAAAATAAATATATGAAAGAATATATTTAGGAATTGAATTCATGATGTCATGCTATTATATAATGTATAGTAGCATTACATAATTAATTAAATTTCTGAATATATTCTTCTATATATTTATTTTTCTTAATGTATGCGAGTTGGTGTGTTATGAATAGGGTCGTATCCAACTTGGTGTCTATGCATTTTGGATTTATCGTAGTTACGCGTGTCATTGCAACCCTGACAGAAATGGTGGTGACTGTCTCAATTAGAATCAAACAAATTTATTCATTGCGTTGACCAACTATTATTTTTTAAATGGTGATTTTAAACACTACGTCAGAGTGAATTTTATGTATGAAAGCCTTAATTATCTCGGAAACGACTTGCACGATTTTTTATAGATTCTTATGTGTAAGGGTATTGTGATGCGGTCGATGTTATGGCGATATTTACATTGTTGTCAGATCTTCCGTTTTTCTGTAAATCTAATGAACTTTCTTATTTCAAATAAAACACCCTGTATATTTTTTGCCTTTTGAAATCATTAAGAAATACTGATTATTTTTCGTGTGATGTTCCCTATAGCTATGCCATAGTTTCAGAGTTATTGCCACATTTACATTATCTTCGCCGAAGTTAAAATAGTACATAGATAAATTCGTTTAATTTGAATAATCTTCAATAATGTATATCCTAATAATAGCATAACAGAATCTACTGTCAGTAAATTAGTAAAAAGTTTAATGAAACTGCTGCAGTAAGAGATTTATCCAAATCTTTTACTACACCTATTAATATTATAGTAGAAAAAATTAGGAATTTTAGAAAATCAATAAAGGCAAGTACAGCATTCTCAAAACGTTATTCTTTTACTTCAATACAAGCAATGCGATTTTTAAAACTCTCAAATACATTTTGCAACATGCCTGACTGCTCAATTTTCTTGTCTCTGTTGTAATCCTATTTTTTAATTCCTAAATATTGGCAAGTTTTGTGTTTTATAAACGATGTTTCTTAAGTGACCCCATATGAAATAGTCTAACTGATTCATGTCGGGTGATCGAGGGGGCCATTCGATAAAACCACGCCCTACGATACTGTTTGTGTTATTCACACATCCAACGAGGATTGTTACGTGACCAGTATTTTACAATTATGATGATTTACGTTCTCATTAATTAAAAAAGTTGCCTCAAGACAAAACTTTACTTAAAAAATGTCCATATAAGTCCCTATTTTTTAATTCCTAAATATTGGCAAGTTTTGTGTTTTATAAACGATGTTTTTTAAGTGACCCCATATGAAATAGTCTAACTGATTCATGTCGGGTGATCGAGGGGGCCATTCGATAAAACCACGCCCTACGATACTGTTTGTGTTATTCACACATCCAACGAGGATTGTTACGTGACCAGTATTTTACAATTATGATGATTTACGTTCTCATTAATTAAAAAAGTTGCCTCAAGACAAAACTTTACTTAAAAAATGTCCATATAAGTCCCTATTTTTTAATTCCTAAATATTGGCAAGTTTTGTGTTTTATAAACGATGTTTTTTAAGTGACCCCATATGAAATAGTCTAACTGATTCATGTCGGGTGATCGAGGGGGCCATTCGATAAAACCACGCCCTACGATACTGTTTGTGTTATTCACACATCCAACGAGGATTGTTACGTGACCAGTATTTTACAATTATGATGATTTACGTTCTCATTAATTAAAAAAGTTGCCTCAAGACAAAACTTTACTTAAAAAATGTCCATATAAGTCCCTATTTTTTAATTCCTAAATATTGGCAAGTTTTGTGTTTTATAAACGATGTTTTTTAAGTGACCCCATATGAAATAGTCTAACTGATTCATGTCGGGTGATCGAGGGGGCCATTCGATAAAACCACGCCCTACGATACTGTTTGTGTTATTCACACATCCAACGAGGATTGTTACGTGACCAGTATTTTACAATTATGATGATTTACGTTCTCATTAATTAAAAAAGTTGCCTCAAGACAAACTTTACTTAAAAAATGTCCATATAATATGATTGTCCATCATTATGTCTACAAACTCTTCACATCTATCGAAATCATCATCATTTCGATAGAAGTGAAACTTTTTTTATCATCATTTCGATAGACGATAGACGTGAAATCATCATAATTTCATGTCTATCGAAATCCTTGATCTAACACTAATTTACTGACAGCAAATGTTATAGAATTTCGGTTAGGATATAAATTTATTCAAGATTTTACACGTTTCTTGTTGATTTTTACGCATATCACCCTATCCTAATTTCCATAAAATATCAATTCGTTATTTTTCAGATGTACGGTCCATTGTAACTTTCAATAAACACCAATAGTACTAATTTATTGAAACGTCAAATTTGTTATTCTGACAGATATCCATCTAAATGTATTATTTTAACTTCGACGAAGATAATGTAAATGTAGAAATAGCTCCGAAATTATAGCATTTACGTATACGGAACATTACAAGAAAAGTAGTATTTCTTAAGCTCTTCAAAAGGCAAGAAATATACAGGGTGCTCCATTTGAAATAAGAAATTTCATTAGATTTCCAGAAAAACTGAAGATGTGACAACAATGTAAAAATCTAGAAAAATCAAGCCGTTTACGAGATAATTGGGACGTTCCCTACTTGAAACTGACTCTGTATGTACACGAAATACAGCATTAAATTAAATTATTATTTAGATGCTAATTGGTACAAAATGTTGTAAATTATTAATTTATACATACGAGTATACTTTATTCTTTAAAAATTGAATAGCGTTGGTAAGAGGTCTAAACATATGCTAATAAACTATATATAAAATAGTAAAAGGTAATTTTTTTTCTTATAGAGATGATGAATCTTTTTAATTCTGTCTAATTTCTAAATACGAACGAATCTAAACCTAAATTAATATTTTGTTTGTCCTTTTTAATCAAACTGGTATAATTTGTGGTGTTTGTGTTTTACACAAATCTAATAATTATATCATTCCGTGGTAATGTGTGGTTTTAGTCAATCTTGGTATAGTCTTACAATCTTTCTAAGAGGCTCATTAATATTCAGCTCGGCGGGGTGCGAGGTGTGAAATTACATAAACAAGAGAATCTACCTGTTTATGGAATAATCCCTTGTTTATGTAATTTCACACCTCTAACAATAGCACCCCGCTAATAATAACAAATCTCTTAGAGAGATGGGAAGACTTTAAACATTGAGATTATGTATATCCTATTAATCGGTACAATCGGTATACATGAAAAGCTTTGGACAGAAAAATATAGAGCTACCATATTAGAAAAACTAATAAAAATGTCATATGGGACTGAATCACAAATTGTTGAGAGAATAAATCTTATTAAATCTAAAATTAATAATGGAGTAATTTTAGATGCAAATATAAAAGAAAAACATCAACTAAAATGACAAAATTGAGCTATGCAACAGTTTAACAGCTACTATAAGATAGTCAGGTCTTTTTCCTATTTTGCATAAAAATGTTTCGGTTTTCGGTGTTTTTGTTCAGTTAACAACAAAATGTACTAACAAAATGTTTTTGTCGAATAAAAGTAATCAATATGTAGTTTACAATCTAAAAATACTGAGAAAATATTTATTGAAACTGTATTTCATATAATACAGTATAATCTACGTTAGACAATCGTAAAAACTGCGTTTTCCAGTTTTTTTTTGTGGATTTTTGTGAGCGAATCCCTCTGAAAGTCCAGAAGTAATCAGCCACCATTCTAATATCCCGTCTTCTTGGGTAACGTCTCTCAGTCTCCTTTAAGTTTTGATAGAACCCCTCTACCTATTCTTCGCATACAGCTCCTTCCTTAGATTTTTAGGAAAATACACTCCTGGCCAAAAAAATCGGTACACCTTAAAAATGGGTCATTTTTGATTTCTCCAATCTCCTAAATCTGTTGTACGATTTTAGTGATTTATTTAATCTGTTATAGCCTTATTCTCTAAGAATATGGATGTAGTAATAGTGTTGCTGAACAGGTAAATATCATTGTATACCGGGTGTAACAATAATACTGTGTTTTTTCCTGAAAGTTCGTAACACCCTGTGGAATATTCTAGCATTTAAAAAATATTGAAATTAAAACTCAATTGTAGCCTTAGCCTTTCTTAACATTCTGCTTTTTGACTCATTCACTTATGTTGGATAATGAAAAACTTAGGTACTTTGACAACTTGCCATGTTCTTCATCAATACAGGGTGTTTCTAAATAAGTACGACAAACTTTAAGGGTTAATTCTGCATGAAAAAATAATGACCGTTTGATTTATAAACATATGTCTGCAAATGCTTCGTGTCCGAGATACAGGATGTTGATTTTTTTCTTACACACTGACAATTTATTTATTTCTCTAAAATCGGTTGAGATATGCAAATGAAATTTGGTGGGTTTTAAGAGGCAGTTATTGCGCATTTTTTGACATACAATTATGTATTTTATATTCACTATTGGCGTGCATACGGGTCATATTACCTGTATGCACGCCAATGGTGAATATAAAATTTTTAGTTGTATGTCAAAAAATGTGAAATAACTACCTCTTAAAACCTGCCAAATTTCATTTGCATACCTCAACCAGTTTTAGATCAATAAATAAATCGTCAGTTAGTAAGAAAAAATTCAACATCCCGTATCTCAGAAACGAAGCATTTGCGGACATATCGATACATTTTTGTCCAAAGTAACGTAAGTGACATTTTTGGCGAAAATCATTTTTTTCCATTAAACTAACGCTATTAGTGTTTAGAAGGTACTGCCAAAGTGTAGTAAGCCTAGAATTACTGTCAACCTTTTTTTTTAACTATTTTAAAAACGTATGTCCAGAATTGTTTTAATCATACCCGCAAAAGGAACGCAACTTTAGCACCATTTCCATAATAATAACGTAAGCAAACGTCGTTTACCGCCATAATAACGTAAGTACCGGTCGGTTTCTGTTACTTACGTCAGATTTTCGCAGTCAGTGTTTGGTTTACGACAGTGACTGATTCGTGCTACAATCGACTAAATTATTGATTTTAGGTAAGTTATAACGAAAAACATGTTTTTGTAGTTATATGTATTTCAAAAACCTCTAAAACTTTAACTAACATTATGAACCTCTAAAACTCCTTTTCATATTTAATTTCGTTTATTTATTACAAATTATTTTGATATAACCTAAGAAAAAATTCGGTTGAATTGTTTGTTAAAAAATCTTTGTTTATTTTGATATAAAATGTAAAATGTTTATCAAAAAATAAGTTAAAAATTGTAAAATTATCAAATTGAACTCTTGTATCTAGAAAACGGTTAGAAATAAAGAAATATTGCTTGCATGTTTCTATTCTAATTTGCATAGAATAGTGCAGTCACTGAAGCTCTTCACCTTCGATTTCGTTGAACCTTCATCGATTTTCATGAAAATTGGTGAGTAGTTAGAGAATACCTCAAGGAATAAAGGTGGCATGATGCAGAGTTGCACTTTTACCCTGGGGGTGGATGCTCCCCTTCTCGGGGGTGAAAATTATTTTATTAAAAATAATACCATAAGTCGATAGACTTATGGTAAGAAACCAGATCCGACACAGATCTTCAAAACTATATGGTGGCGAAAAAGGAAGCGAAAGTAGCAGTAGCAAAAGCCAAAGCAGAAGCGTATTCAAACCTATACGATCAACTTGATACCAGGGAAGGCGAAACGAAGATATATAAAATAGCCAAACAGAGAGCAAAGAAAGCAAAAGATTTTAATCAGATTAGATGTATCCGAGATGAAAATAATAAAATACTAGTTCACGAAAGGGATGTCAAAAAGAGATGGAGAAAGTACTTTGACAGCTTATTAAATGAAGAATTTGACAGACAGCCTGTAGAGTCAACGAAGACAGTAGCAGCAATGGTCACCAAAATAGCCAAGGAGGAAGTGGCTCAAGCGCTTCAAAAAATAAAGAAAGGAAAAGCGGTAGGACCAGATGATATTTTTGAGGAAGTATGGAGAGCATTGGGAGAGACGGGAACAAGGTGGCTAGCAGGTCTATTTAATAGAATTATGGAAGTTGGACAAATGCCAGACGAATGGAGAAGCAGTATACTGGTACCTGTTTACAAAAACAAGGGAGATATACAACAATGTACAAACTACAGGGCTATAAAACTGCTTAGCCACACCATGAAAATATGGGAAAGAGTAATTGACAGACGGATACGTGAAGAGACCGAAATATCCGAGAATCAATTTGGCTTTATGCAGGGTAGATCAACAACAGATGCAATTTTCATTATAAGACAGTTGATGGAAAAATACAGGAGTAAAGAAACAAACGCTCATATGGTATTCATTGATCTTGAGAAAGCATATGATAGAGTTCCTCGAGAGATTCTGTGGTGGGCACTCAATAAGAAAGGAGTCCCTGGTGAATATGTAAAGATTGTGAGGGATATGTATGAGGGAGTAACGACTAGTGTTAGGACAGGTGTGGGAGAGACTGATAAATTTCATGTGAAAGTAGGATTGCACCAAGGCTCTGTGCTTAGTCCGTATTTATTCTCATTAGTTTTGGACCAGATAACAGCGAAACTACAGGGTAACATTCCATGGTGCTTAATGTATGCTGATGATGTCGTGTTAGTAGGAAATAGTGAAAGAGACTTAGAACAAAAACTGGAACAGTGGAGACAAGCTCTGGAGGAAAAAGGTTTAAAACTTAGTAGGACAAAAACAGAGTATTTGGAATGTTCACTTAAAGATGGAGCTACTACAAATAAAATGGTATCTTTGGATGGTGAAATGATTGTGAAAAGCAATAGTTTTAAGTACCTAGGATCGGTATTACAGAGTAATGGAGAAATAGATGGAGATGCATGCAGTAGAATTAGGGCTGGATGGATGAAGTGGAAAGAAGCGAGTGGTGTGTTGTGTGACAGAAAAATTCCAATGAAGCTGAAGGGAAAATTCTATAAAACAGCCATAAGACAGGCTATGATGTACGGAACTGAATGTTGGGCAGTGAAAAAGAAAGAGGAACAACGAATGCATGTGGCGGAAATGAGAATGCTTAGATGGATGAGTGGAGTGACAAAGAAGGATAAAATTAGAAATGAGTATATTAGGGGAAGTCTAGGTGTGGCACCAATTGATGCCAAAATGAGAGAGCATAGGTTAAGATGGTTTGGTCATGTTCAACGTCGAGACGTTAATCACCCAATACGAAGAATAGCTGAAGTGCAGATTCCAGGAAGGAGTAGGAGAGGAAGACCAAAGAAGACCTGGGGGGAGGCGATAAGGCAGGATATGTTGGTAAAGGGGATTAACATTGATATGACCCAAGATAGAATTGTGTGGAGAAATGCAATTAGGGAAGCCGACCCCGCATAGGGATAAGGCAAAGAGAGAATGATGAATACCATAAGTCGATAGAGGGACAAATTCTAAGCCAAATTTGTTATATAACGTTATTAAAATAAATTAATGCTTTTTGAGTTATTAAATATCAAAGATTTTATTTTTTCGTAATAAAAAGCCTGCTTTAAAGCGGTTTTTCACGTATAACTCAAAAACTATAAGCTTTTACAAAAAAGTTATTATTGGCGAAATTGAGGATAATAAAAAACTAAATACACCCCTTACTTAAAGAACTAAACTAATGTTAATTCAAAGTGAGTTATGGGTAATTGAGTGTATTATTTTCGATGAGTACTCAAATCTAAGTATTCAAGCTTAAATAACGGGAAAACGATGCACTTTATAAAATATACCTGCTATACACTTGTCAAAGTACTTCGGAATACCTATCAAATGAGCTGCAGAAGAAGTTAATAGCTTCAAATTTAAGCAAGTTATGATGAAAATAAGAGAACCTTTTCGAATTTTTTAGGAAAAAGTGAATTCTTACAAGAATTTCTTTATATTAGTATAAGTAATTATTTCAACAAGTTTGACCGGTTTAGAATGCATATTTTTGAAAAAAAAAGTGTAATTTAAAAAAATCAGAATTTTTAAAATGATCGTAAGTTTCATTTTCTTTAACGTTATTGTTTTAACGTATTTTATTGTTTTAACGTTATTTTGTGTTTCTTATAATAAACGATTGTTTGTAATTCTTGTCAAATTACTTTAAGTACTACAATTTCCCGCCAAAGTGACGTATATATGTGTGCTTACGTTACATTTTTTATCAAGACTCAAGATTTTAGAACCCGTAAAATAACTTAAGTATCAATTAACCGCTAAAACTATACAAAAACTTTAAAAAATATTGTTCTTTATTAAACTGTAGACCTCAAAAACACCCTGGTAAATTTTGTATGATTTAAATAAGCAGGTTAAATTAAAAACATGGTTTTTCTACAAAAACGTTTTTGGTGACTTACGTTACTATGCCAAAAATGTATCGATATGTTTATAAAGCAAACTGTCATTATTTTTTTTTTTCATGCAGAATTAACCCTTAAAGTTTGTCGCACTTATTTAGAAACACCCTGTATTGATGAAGAACATGGCTAGTTGTCAAAGTTCCTAACTTTTTCATTATCCAACATAAGTGAATGAATCAAAAAGCAAAATGTTAAGAAAGGCTAAAGTTACAATTGAGTTTTAATTTCAATATTTTTTAAATGCTAGAATATTTCACAGGGTGTTACGAACTTTCAGGAAAAAACACAGTATTATTGTTACACCCGGTATACAATGACATTTGCCTGTTAAGCAATACTATTACCACATCGATATTCTTAGAGAATCAGGATTCTAAAAAAAATCACTAAAATCGGATAACAGGTTTAGGAGATTCGAGAAATCAAAAATGACCCATTTTTAAGGTGTTCCGATTTTTTTGGCCAGGAGTGTAGTTAACGTTAGAATCCAGAAAATGAAGTTTGACGCTCACTTTGCATCCCAGTTCTTTTATAATTTTCGACTTTATCGGCTACAGTTTCTTTTTAGCTTGGAGACTTGTTCTTTCAGAGGAAACCGAAATGCATTCTACGAAAGAACTCCATGCTCCAGATTCTCCTAGTAGTCCGTTCTTTAACGGTAAAATATTGCAAAACCTCTAAATTTTAAAGAACCGCTTGGATTGACATGAAATTTGGCATACACATAGCTAACAAGTCAAAGAAAAAAAGTGATATTATGCCGATATGTGCTTTTGCCCTGGGGGTGGTTTTCACCCCCTCTTGGGGGTGAAAAAATATTCTTACAAAGTAAGTCGGGAAATGGATAAACTGGCTAATTATAAGTAACTTTTGTTCTATAGAGTTTTTTTACTAAGTCAATACTTTTGGAGTTATTTGGCAGTGAATATGTTCATTTTTTCAACAAAATAACCAAGCTTGTAGACGGTTTTTCGCAAATAACTAAAATAGTAAGTATTTTGTCGAAAAAACATTCTTAGCAAAAATATAGCCTGTAAAAAATTTAAAAAAATGGTGTACATATCACGTCTCTATACCTAGCAGAAACAGAGTTATAGCTAATGAAAAATAGGTTCATATTCGTCAAATTCCAAATGAAATACTTTAACGTGAAATAACCAAAAATGAAGCACATTTCGGGGAAAACTCGCTACAACTTATTTAAAGTGTTTAAAAAAAGATTCATTTTTGTTTTATAAAAAAAAATTAGCATCAAAAGTAAACAAGTTACGCACAAAATAAAGTTAGTCCCTTTTTTTTGGTAAAAAAATCGGGAAAATCACCCCCTAATTAGTATCTCAAATGAACTTAATCGTTACGACTCCACAAGTTTCTTAACCCGTGTATGTATTGTTTATATGATCTGTAAGTTTCATCGGTTCAAAGTCCTTATTTTCGAAAGGGCTGTAGTAAAAAGGGGTTGAACGAGTCACTCATCACGAATGTATGCAAATTTAGAAACACCAAATCTCAATCAATTTTTGTCTAACAGAAAAACAAAAAAATACATGATATTCAGAAAAGCAATTCTGACTTTTTTTGTTTTTTCGAGATTTTTGGTATCTCTAACAATTTTTAAGTTATTTTGAAAAAAAGCATATTTTTCAAAATTAAAATTTTTAAAAATTTTACTTTAAAACCAAATTTTTTCCAAAATAAGCACTTTGAATCGATGAAACTTACAGATCATATATAAACACAACATAAGTAAAATAATTTGTGGAGCGGTAACGATTAATTTCATTTAAGTTGCTAATTAGGGGGTGGACTTCCCGATTTTTTTTGCCAAAACAAAAGCGACCAACTTTATTTTGAGCGTAACTTGCTTAAATGTAATGTTAGAAACTTTTTATAAAAACAGAAATAAAGCTTTTTTTAAATACTTATAAAAAAGTTATAATGAGTTTTCCCCAAAAAGTGCTTAATTTTTTGGATATTTCACTTCGAAGTATTCTATTTGAAGTTTGGTGAATATGAATCTATTTTTCATTGTCTATAACTCTGGTTTTACGAGGTTCAGAGACCTAACGCGTACACCATTTTTTTTACTTTTTACAGGCTATATTTTTGTTAAGAACGTTTTTTTCGACAAAATACTTACTTTTTGAGTTATTTTCGAATAACCGTCTAAAAATGTAGTTATTTTGTTGAAAAATGAACATATTCACTCGCAAATAACTCGAAAAGTGTTGACTTGGCGAAAAAGCTCTATAGAACAAAAGTTGCTTAAAATTAGTCAGTTTATCCATTTCCGGACTTATTTTAGACTTATATTTTTTCACCCCCAAGAGGGGGTGAAAGTCACCCCCAGGGCAAAAGCACACATCGGCACAATATCACTTTTTTTTTCTTTGACATGTAAGCTACAGTAGGAAAAATTAAAGAATACCCATGAACGAACATATAAAACACGCTGTATTTTCTTGTCACCGTGTCACACAAAAAATTGACCAGCGCAAATACATGTAATAATTATTATTACATGTACTGGGCTGGCCAATTTTTTATGTGACACGATGACAGGAAAATACAGCGTGTTTTATATGTTCGTTCATGGGTATTCTTTCATTTTTTTGACTGTATGCGTATGCCAAATTATTTGTCAATCCAAGCGGTTCTTTAAAATTTAGAGCAAAAACCGTGAAAGAATGGACTATAGGTCGTTGTATTATGGAACAACCTGTCCGATTTTAAGGTTCGAATTTGAAGGTCTACAAAAATTTCTTCTTTTAGTTTAGCTTCAGAAAGTAGAGGAAAATTGTCCCACAGGTATTTAAAGCAGTCAGCTTGTTTATTTAAAGCTTTGACAAACTGCTCGTCAATTATTGTATGTGTCGTTTCTGATATTCTCTCATTTGGTATCCGATCTCTTCTTGATTTGCCTGCTGCTTTCTCCAGAAGTCCATTTCTGATACTATTAACATTTTCTCTGTTTTTTGTTTGAGTGGCCAAACTTTACTGCCATATCTGATAACACTTTTAAATATGGTATTGTATAGGAGTTGTTTGTTCGCTTTAGATATTGTTTGGTCCCACAGAATGCCGATCATCATGGATATAGATTTTCTACTCTGTATGTTTGTCTTTTATAGCAGCATCGAGTGTTCCATCTTGAGTTATCTTCATGCCCATGTACTTGTATTTATCACAGTGTTTAATTTCTACCCCATCGTCTAATGTATATGGACTGCTTTGTCACTCCAATACACATATGGCTTCAATTTTCTTAATGTTGACTTCGAGACTCCATTTGTTATATTCTTCTATTCGCTTCCGCGTCATGAAAAACAACACAACTAATATGGTATGGCCATGTACATGCCAGATAACATGATCCCTAAACAGATTTTGGCGTGACGCGTGGACAGCACAAGGGAGAAGGAAAAGAGGATGGCCGAGAAGTAGCTGGAGCGAGGGAATTGAAAAAGAACTAGAGGCAAGAGAAATTCCTCCGGTATATGATCAAACAGAGCAGAATGGCGGTTAGGAGTCAGAGGGCGGAACGCTGTAAACCGATAGTAGTAGTAGTACAAACTACTTCATCAGGAAAATTCTAACTTTATGTGAAGGGGAGGCAAAAAAACTAACTTTGGGTCAACTACTAACATAGTACATATTAATATCCCCAACAATTTTATTAATGAATGATATTTTGTTAATCCCAGGAATGAGAACAATTTGCTGGCATTGTGAAAGATGCTTTGAATAAATAATTTTACAATTTACCGGTGAAAATGAAAGTGGCTTAAGCCAATTAAGGCATGTCTGAGAAAAACAGTGGTTTGTTAAAATCGTTTGAAAAACATTAAATACACACGATATTTCAATACAAATAACTGAAAATGTTAAAGTGGTTAATCTAATCTAGAAATATGGATTATATATTTTTCATATACAATACCGAAAAATTTACTACATAGATTGACTTAAGCCACTTTTACTTTAAACGTATGCAAGGTAAGTTCAATCATAACGATTTCAATTAGAAAAGCAATTAATGGTATTGAACATTTAACGTGAGTAGTCCTGCATTATTATCACGTTAAGAACGTTACATTCGTTTTTGGTTTTCTAAAAGTTTTCTGTTACTGGCTTCCATCACGTAGTTCCTCATTACCTTCATCTCCCCCTTCATTATTAAGTTCATCGATTTCTTCTTTATGGTACGGCAAAGGTCTAATATCTGCAATATCATCTGCTGTGTTTAGATCCAAGAAAAAGTGTGACGTACCGGAGGAATTAACGGTATCAGATCGATTATGTCTTGCTTTTTACATGTGGCAACGTTGAAAATATAAAATTTTAAATCGCTGGTGCATCTAATATACATAACCAACATTTTGTTACTAGCAGGCTATCTAGAAAGTACGTTACGTTTTGGAATAGAAAAAAAAAACAAGTAAAAGAAAAGATTTTATTATATACATTTGAAAGAGACACTCAAATACTATTTTTCTACATATCTTCCAACAAAATCAGGCACTTATCATAGCGGTGAACTAGTATTGAAATACCATTGTCATAAAATTCTGTCGCCTGAGACTTCAACCAGGTTTTCAACGTCGTCCCGTAGCCAGAATCATCATCAAAGCGCTGCGTTGCAAGCCGGGTCTTCATTGCTCAAAACAGGTGGTACTGCCTAGGTGCAAGATCCGGACTATACCGCAGATGAGGAAACACCTCCCACTTGAATAGAAGAGACAAGTTTATATGTCACTACGCTTAGCCGTCCACTTCGTTCTTCATCGTTCACACTGGTTTGGCCATTTTTGAATGCAATGCACCATTGACGCATTCCACCATCAGTGATCACATTGTTCCCATAAACAGCACACATTTCGCGATAAATTTCAATTAGTTTGTTGTTTTTAGCCAACAAGAAGCGCATTATCACACCTCAAAATTGGCGCGGTTTTCGATCGCAGCACACAGTTCAAACAGCTGTTGTAAAATAACTAGAAGAGACAGTTACTTCGCGCTAGCACGGTTGGACTGCTACTGAACCAGTGTTGCCAGATGAAAATTTTTCGTAACAGTAGAATAGGACATAAAAAACAGGAGAAAACAGGAGATTTTAATATTTTAAATAAAACAATAAAATGTAGTTAAATTGAACAAAATAACTATCTTATGGCTATTTTTCAAGGCCATTAATTAAGTAATTAATTATTTAATTAATTAAGCAGTAATTAATAGAAGTGAAGCAAGACAGTCCATGCTTAGTTTCTGACTGATTCGCATGCGCAGTTCCGTTTTCAAGCGCTTGAAAACGGAGCTGCGCATGCGAATCAGTCAGAAACTAGTCATGGACTGTCTTGCTTCACTTCTATTAATTACTGCTCAATTAATTAAATAATTAATTATTTAATTAATGGCCTTGAATGTGATGGACTGTCACCATGAACAAAGTTTAAATTCAGGTTTCACAAATGTTTAAACTTATTGTCTGATAACGCTAGATAATCTCTCAAATTTAATACAAACATACCATATTCTAGTGGAAAATATAACAGAAGATTTGAGATTGAAAACAGAAGAACAGGAGAAGAAGTATGAAAACAGTAGATCTCCTGCTAAAACAGGAGATCTGGTAACACTGTACTGAACGGAGGAACGCCTCGATGTTAAGATGGCCGCGCTAGCCCCGCCCCTGGCGGCTACAAATCAAAACGTAACGAAGTTTTTGGATAGCCCTCATACAGGGTGCTTGATTAGTGGGGTAAAGCCCAATAGATCCGCTATAGTAATAGATAGCAATAAAAGTTAATAACAAAAATTATAGCCAACTTTAAGCTTCACATTACAAAATTAGTAAGAATGTTACAGGTTGTTCGATAACACAGTGACAGACCAAACTTATGTTTTTTTAAATGGAACACCCTATATTTTATTTTAAATTCGAAATCCTGTTAGCTTCTTCATCACAAAAATATAAATGTTTGTTATGTTATACAGGGTATTTACAAAGTTATAACCAATTTTGTATGAAAATCGTAACAAGTTCAACTCCCTGTATAAATAAAAATAAGCACAACAGCATACATACACACATACATAATCGGTTGCCTCTTTTACCATATTAGGTGTCGAGGATTCCTCCTTTATATAATACTCTCTGCAAATTTACGCCACTTCTTCCTATCTGCTGCTAAAACTTTTGCTTCTTGCCACGATGTTCCTCTTTTCTTGAGTATTTCGTTTACACTAGTGTTCCAGCTTTTCCTTGGTCTGCCCCTCCTGCTTTTACCCACTGCTTTGGCCTCCCATGTCATTTTCACTTGTCTCTCACCACTCATTCTTATCATGTGTCCAGCCCATTTTAACTTCTTTTCTTCAACTTTTTCGTTGAGCGATTTTACCTGTAATTCATGTCTTATATCTTCGTTTCTTCTTTTGTCTAATCTTCTTGCTCCCACCACTTTTCTTAAGTATCTCATTTCTGTAGCTTGTAATCTTTTTCTTTGTCTGTCATTAAGTACCCAGTTTTCTGCCCCATATATTGTAATTGGCATATATACAGTTTTATATACTGTCATTTTGGTTTTCCTCGATATTTCTTTTTTGTTTAGGAAATTTTTATACAGTGAATAATAAGTTCTCGTAGCCAATTTTATTCTGTTTCCAATTTCATCTTCTTGTGTACCTTTGTTGTTTAACATTATTCCCAAATACTTAAAGAGGTCTACTTGCTCGATTTTTTGCCCTTCGATTTCAATATTTACAGTTGCTTCTTTGTTGGCTATTGTCATTACTTTAGTTTTCTCCATATTTATTATTAAGTTGTAGTTTTTTAGTTCTTCAGCCCAGATTCTAATGTTATCTGCGAGAGCCTTTTCAGTTCTTGCAACTAATACAATGTCATCAGCAAATGCACAGGCTTCAATTTTTATTTGTTGCAAATTTCTATACCCTATAGCGCATTTTTTAGTTTTTTTCCAACACTTTTTAATAACTTCATCCATAACGGAAATAAATAACAGTGGGCTCAACACTCCACCTTGTCTAACCCCGTCGTTATTAGAAAATTCGCCGGAGATTAAGTTACTTGTCCTGACCTGGTTTTTTGTGTTGACATACAAACTCTTTATTACACTTACAAGTTCTTCATCTACTTCCTTGTTTTTCAGGCTTTGCCATATTCCTTCTCTATTGACCATGTCAAACGCCTTTTTCATATCTAAAAACGCCAGGTACAGTGTATCGTTTTTTAACAGTGTTTTTTCAGTAATTTGCTGTAGTGTGTAAGCACAACAGCAATGGTTTATTAATGCCATATTTTTTTATTTATTGTCAAAATTTTCAAGAATTATTGACATTGCTAATTTTTTTTATATCAAATACAGGGTGAGTCAAAACGCAAGTACATTATTTTCTCAGTAATGTTAAATGGAACACCCTGTATTTTATATCATTATTGAAAAGTAACATTACCGTACTTGAATTTTTATATAACATTCCCTTAGTCCAAATTTATTAGTTTTCGAGATATTTTCATTTTTCAGAGCAAATTATTTTAGGTGTCTAAATTTATCTAAATTTTAAGTAAGCCATGACTGAATTGACAATTGGCGATTACTGATTATCAGTTCGGTAATCAATGTAACAATGTAGCAAATAAAGAAATAAAAATAATTTATTAGTAATACATTTTACCAAAAAAAACACAACCCCAACATGCAACATTTTTGAAATAATTTAAAACTATTTTTTTATGTAAATGTAACAAATAAAGAAAGAAAATTAGTCATAAATTTTACAAAAAAACACACAAACACAAAATACAACATTTTGTGAAGACAATTTAACACTACTTTTGTATGTAAATGTAACAAATTAACAAATAAAGAACGAAAAATAATTTATCAGTAATACATTTTGCAAAAAAAACATGTTTGAAAATATTAGAAGCTACTTTTAATAAAATATTTAATATATATTTTATTAAATATTTAAAATATTTAATAAAATACAAATTTAATAAAATATGGGGTGCTCCATTAAAAAAACATAAGTTTTGGTCTGCCACTGTGTTATCGAACACCCTGTAGCATTCTAACTGATTTTGTAATGTGAAGCTGAAAGGTGGCTAAAATTTTTGTTATTAACTTTTATTGCTATCTATTACTATAGCGGATCTATTGAGCTTTACCCCACTAATCAATCACCCTGTATATCATACGGGGTGTAAACATATTTTTATGTTTTCATAGTTTACATGCGCACCGTGTTTCTTTTATCATTGTGGTGCGAATCATGTTTTACCCTTTAATGAAGATACATTTTATATGTATCTTCTTTCATCAGTGCAGTATACTTGTAGATATATTTGTATATATTAGTTCTTTAGATTTTTGTTTATTTAATGTTGCTTCTAACATATTTAATAAGAACACGTCTCTTGTTTGTTTGATGAAGCCTCGTGCTGTGTAGGCCTCAAACCAAGTTTGTAACATATTCCCTAAATACGTTTACGTACAAATATTTTAAGAATATCTGACAAACACTGAAAACTTTTGTTTTCGGTACTTGCACAAAATTTATTATAAGTTAATGTAATTACTGCTGTTTAGACAGTGCCTTAATTTCTCTAAGTGATTAATTTTACTGTGTGATTGTGTGTCTGCACTTTAAAGTCTCTAACTGCATATGTTAAGGAGTGGGAAGCTGTTTGTCTCAAGTTGGTCATTCAGAATATTTGTATCTGTATTTTTTAATTTATTAATTTCCATAGATTCTAATAAATACAGCCTTTATTTTGAATATGAAGAATTTGATATTTTAAAAGAATGATTATGATCTAAAATCTAGAAGGTGAAGCGCGAACGTAGTATCTGGTTTTTTATTATTGAAAGCCCTTTTGTGTTCTACTATGCGTTTGTTAAAGGTTCTACCAGTTTGACCGATGTAAGTTAAGTAAGGTCTTTCTTAAGCAGTTTTTGGTTTAAATTTTTATAAATTGTTTGTTCGTTGTACCCATTGTTTACTGCTATTTGTTTAATGATATTCAATTCTATCTTGAAGTTCTTTTTTGACATGGGAATTACTGTCTATATATGTAACATGCTATGGTATACTGCTAATTTATGTTGTGAAAGATGGGATGATGAAACCTATTCAATTAGATACTTTAAAAATCAAACATATAGGTTCGTTCGCGGATACCCTGGACAACTTGTCGTTGACAACTTCTAACCTCACTTAATATGAATAATACCGTTAATAGATAAATATACAAGGTATATTTACTTTTAATTAATATTAATAACTAATTATTAGTCGAAGATACAACTTTGAACTGTATCAGTTATACAATACACCGATCCAGATATTGTGAAATTCGTTAAAGTGTAAAAACTGATGGGCTACACATTGCTAGGATGTCAGATCACGAATACACTAAGAGATTAACATTTTCAAAACCAGAGGGCACAAGAAGTAGAGGACGACCAAGAAGAAGATGGATTGATGATGTGGAAGAAGACCTAAAGATTCTAGGGGTCAGAAGATGGGGGGAAGTTGCCAGGAATCGACAGGAGTGGCGACTTCTTTGTGAGCAGGCCAAGATCCACAACGAATTGTCGAGCCACTTATGATGATGATGATAAACTAATTATTAAATTATACTATAGTTTGTTTTTTAACCAAGAGGAGTGAACCAAATTTACCGCGCTGTATTGCTTGTTTGTAATTGGTCCAACCGCAGGCAAGTTTACTCCACTGTTATAAAATTTTGACACTAATGACATTTATCAAATTTTGACACTAGTGACATTTCATAGGTTAAATAAGTTATATCGACGATTTTTGTGTTTTCTGTGTTATTCTTTTAGTTTTTAGATTGTTAGTCTCCTTTTATATAAAAAGCAGTTGTTTTTGAAACTCTTTAGCGACGTATTAATTTAATATAATTTTTATGGATTACCGTTGAGGGCCGACTAGATCAACCAAAAAAGAAGATGTATTTGGTTATTATTCTAGTGACTTTCTTGGGTGTGAATCTATCTTTTTAGTTTACTCCTCCTGGTTAAAAAATAATACCTTGCATATTTATCTATCAACGGTACTAATTATATTATTTTAAAGTGCGCATGCGATTTTCTGACAATTTATGCAATTGTCTGACAATTTCAGGTATCTGCGAACCCAACTAACAGATTTGTTCCAACACGACGAAAAACCGTCATGTAACGACCACGCTCCTGCGCTGTAAATAAAATAATCCATGGAACGTATTATTTTGTTTACTGCGCGCAGAAGCGTGATCGTTACATAACGGTTTTTCATTGTGTTGGAACAAACCTATATAGGGCTTTTCATCGATTGTCATTTGTTTCGAGCGTCTGTCATATGTCACATGATATTAATATATCTCCGTAATGCGTCTTTGGTTTGTATCATTGGTATATACCAAGCCCTATAGCTAGGGTTATCATACGTCCGGATTTCGTCCGGACAGTCCGGATTAGAAAGACATGTCCGGATATGAGAAATGTCCGGATTTTTTTCTTTACTTAAAAAATGGAAAATACAACGGTGGGAAATTTCATTCTGCGCAGCACCTTAGGTCTAAATTCGCCACCTCTAGCTATTGTGTGACCTTCCACATACCATAGGTTTGTTCCAACATGAACTTTTTGACGGTCCAGAAACCGTCACGAAACTACTTGTGCCGTTTCTTGTGCGCATGTTCGTAATTGTATCGCCCAGTTATCGTCCCATGACGGTAATTTGGAAACCGATGTTGGAACGGTTATCTGACTGATAACTGATTTATCTATCATTATCATATATTTGTCATTTTTGTTGGTGACAGCTTGTGTGCTTTTAGTCGATCAAAGTCTCAAAAAATTTAAAGAATTAAATCCTAGTGCGCAAGTTAGTCCAACCAGCACATTATAGGTTTGTTCCAACACGACCGAGAACCGCCACGAAACGGTAACGGTCCTGCGCAGTAAATAAAATCCGTTCCAACAAAAATATTATCGTCATCGGATCGTCCTTCCCACTGTTCCAACAAGAATTGTGATCTTTTAGTGACGGCTTCGTGATGATCATTTCAGTAATCGGGAAATAGGGTTTTTCATTGATTGTCATTTGTTTCGAGCTTTTGTCATGTGTCACATAATATTAATATATCTACGGCATACGTCTTTAGCTTTTATCATTGGATATACCAACAACAATATACATATTGATAGATAAATCAGTTATCAGTCAGGTAACCGTTCCAACATCGGTTTCCAAATTACCGTCATGGGGCGATAACAGGGCGATACAATTACGAACATGCGCACAACAAACGGTACAAGTAGTTTCGTGACGGTTTCTGGACCGTCCAAAAGTTTATGTTGGAACAAACCTTATGCATTTGCCCGATTACTGAAATGATCATCACGAAACCGTCACCGAAAGATCACAATTCTTGTTGGAACAGTGGGAAGGACGATCCGATGACGATCATATTTTTGTTGGAACAGATTTTGTTTACTGCGCAGGAGCGTTACCATTTCGTGACGGTTCTCGGTCGTGTTGGAACAAACCTCATATATATATATATATATATATATATATATATATATATATATATATATATATATATATATATATAAATGTAAAGAAAAAAGAAGTACTTTGTTGACTTGTTTATAAAAAACACTTTTGAGTTTCGGTGGGTTGGAGTCAATAATATATATATATATATATATATATATATATATATATATATATATATATATATATATATATATATATACATAATATATATACATAATATATATACATAATACCGATTCCACGTATCGATCGTGCTTTCGCCAGAATGTTCTCGAGCTGGAACCGTTTGGAGCTGCTACTTGCGGTCGGTGATTAATTCTTTTGTTACAGTATGTTAAAACATAGGTGTATATGTATTTTAAACTGGCAGAAGTAGAGGTAGCAACACAGTTAAATTCACATCTTACATTTTCTACAACCCCTTGGACTACCCCTATCCGGATTTGGCCTTAATAAATTATGGTAACCCTACCTATAGCCCGATCAGGGAACACAAAATTTTACGAAAACCTCAAAAAAAAATAAAGGAAGGATGAAAATTTGGGAATAGGTAGTTGAAATTGTCTATTATTATATAAGAAAAAGTTTACAATTATACATCCCTTCCATTTTACAAAAATTGAGAAATTGGATAAAGTGACTAATTCTAAGTAACTTTTGTTCATAGAGTTTTTTCACAAGTTAACACTTTTCGAGTTATTTGCGAGTGAATACGTTCATTCTTAACAAAAGAAAAGACATGTTTTAGGAACGGTTTTTCGCAGATAACTCAAAAAGTAAGTATTTTAGCGAAAAATATATTCTTAGCAAAAATATAGCTCATAAAAATTGAAAAAAATGGTTTATGCATGAGGTCTGTAGACCCAGTAGAAGCAGAGATGTAGCTAATGAAAAGTAGGTTCTTCGTCAAATTCTAAATCGAATATTTCAATTTGAAATAACCCAAAAAACGGAGCACTTTACATAGAAAATTCATTACAACTTTTTTAAAGTGTTTAAAAAAGGTTTATTTTTGTTTTTTAAAAAATTTTCTAACATTAAAAGTAAGTGAGTTACGCTCAAAATATTGTTGGTCCTTTTTATTTTTTGGTAAAAAAATCGCGAAAATCGCCCCTTAATGATCATCACAAATAAATTTTATCATTACCACTTGACAAGTTACTTTGCTTATGTATTATTATTTTATATGATCTGTAAGTTTCATCGATTTAAAGTGCTTATTTTTGAAAAAGCTGTAGTTACAATGGCTTGAACGAGTAACTAATCACGAGTTTGGTCAAATTTTGAATAGCCATAGCATAAGCAATTTTTGTCATAACAAGAAAAAAAAATCAAAATAATTCAGAAAAGCAAAACGCACATTTTATTACTCTTTGAGATTTTAGGTAGGTATTACTAATATTTTTTAAGTTAATTACATAAAATAAAAAATTTTTTTCAAAATTAAAAGAAATGTTTTATTCTAAACCCAATTTTTTTCAAAAATGAGCACTTTGAACCCATAAAACTTATAGATAATATAAATAAAGTAACTTGTGATATACACAACTAAAGTAACTTGTGAAGCGGTAACGATTAATTTTATTTGGGAAGCTAATTAGAGGGTGATTTTCGCGATTTTTTTACCAAAAAATAAAAAGGACCAACAATATTTTGAGCGTAACTCACTTACTTTTAATGTTAGAAAATTTTTTGAAAAACCAAAAGTAAACCTTTTTTTAACACTTTTAAAAAAGCTGACATGAATTTTCCCCGAAAAGTGCTCCGTTTTTGAGTTATTTCACATTGAAATATTCGATTTGGAATTTGACGAAGAAGCTATATTTTTGCTAAGATTTTTTTCGATAAAATATTTACTTTTTGAGTTATCTCCGAAACACCGTCCAAAAACATGTTTTTTTTTTTGTTAAAAATGAACATATATTCACTCGCAAATAACTCGAAAAGTATTGTCTTAGTGAAAAAACTTATAGATCAAAAGTTGTTTAGAATTAGTAATTTTATCCAATTCCGGTCTTATTTTGAATGTATATTTTCAACCTTCGAGAGGGGGTATTCCCCTCAATTTTTGTAAAATGGAGGGGATATAGAATTGTAAACTTTTTCTTATATAATAATAGATAATTTCAACTACCTATTCCCAAATTTTCATCCTTCCTTTATTTTTTTTTGGGGTCAGATTGTTCTTTGATCGGGCTAATAGTAAACTAAATCACTTGAGAAAGGCACTCTGCCGAAACAGCTGTAGTCACTTAGTTATAATAAATTTTGTGGAAGTATAGAAAACAAACGTTTTCAGTGTTTTATTGTTAGATAAAATGAATTTCCATCAAGTAACGGTCGAATCCACCAATTATTGTAACATAAGCCACAAAACACGTTTTACGTATAAATATTTTAAGAATACATAAGTATATTTGTTAACTTTTATGTTTAAAAAATTACTACAGTAAGCACATTGTATATAAACAAAAGGTCTAATATAGCGTAGTCTAATATTTAAATTGTCTTAATTTATTAATTTTAAGTTATTTACTTATGTTTATAACTGTACATAATACGTAAAAATACGATCCCATACATAAACTTTTGAATTAAATATAGTCTAGCTGTATGTATTGTCTAAATTATTCTACATTTTTATATCCTACAACGCTAATATTTGCATTTCCAATAATTTTTGTCTTTTATATTTATATTTTTATAAATTGTTAGCAAATTTTTCCATACAATGCGATGATCATGTTCTATATATTTTTTAATTGTGCATTTTGTGTAACTTTGAATTTTATTTTTATTTAAATACCTATAATAGTTCGGGAATGTAAATAATAAATTAAATATATAAATAGTAGTAGAGATGATAAGGGATACCATTGTATATATTTGTGAATTTTTTATTTTGTGACTTTTTTTTGCTTCACAATGTAAGTATGTACGCTTTTGGCGTCTAAGAATAGACGAACTGATAATTTTTCTACACTATAAAATAAATGCTTCCAGAGTGTGTACACTGTCAATTTTTTTAGTTCATAATTATCGAATAATGACTTGTTATTTTGTTGAAATAAATGAATATCAGTTGGATTTTTTATAATATACCTTATTTTATATATTGTTCTGAAGCTATTTCTTTGTGGCATTTATGTATGTAATTTACTATTATAGCTGGGAAATAAGCCACAATTTAATTTAAACAATGATTTTATTGACGTTTCGACTTCCACCTCGGACGTCGTTATCAAAATATTACTAAATTAAACAAAAATGTTCTTGATTCGTAAAAAAATTCTTCTAATAATTGAATTTAATCTGACTCATTCATGTCGGCAATAATTCAGATATATTTATACATTTTAAAGTAGAAGACTTTAAAATGATATTGCCAATATTTATGAGTTGCGTTCCTGGGACGACTTTATTGAAGGATAGTTCATTCGATTACATGAAATCAACTTTAACTCAAGAATCTCCGTCACAAAAAAATCCATAGCATGTGATTTGTCTTTAAATGTGATTTGTCTTTAAAAAGACAACCACATACAATGGTGACAGTAAAATTCCCGTGTTAGTGATTCCATAGTAAATCACGAGTAAAAACCAGGAAAAACCTCATCATACAATCCCGACATTGTAAGTATTTGTTCTTATATTCATGGGATAATAAACATAGAGTTCAGTGGAAAGATTCAAGTATAGTCCTGAAAGAAACAGATACCTAGTAAAAAGAAAAAAATCAAAGAAACGGCTCTAATTATGCTAAATGAAACCAATTCAAAATTCCTCGGTAGAATGCAGAAAGATGTGGTTACCCATACTAAAAGAGGATGTCAATAGAAAGAAAATACCACAATTAGTAAATCAATAACATATCAAGGATAGTACATATTTTATATTTTAGTATTATTTATATATCTATGTATTACTAATGTTATTTATAATTTAAAATAACGTACATATAAAATCTGTTTGGTGTTAGTTTTGAGAGTAAACTGAATGTAAGACCAAATACTTACAATGTCGGGATAGTAACATGAGGTTTTTTCCTAGGTTTTTCTCGTGATTTACTATGGAATCACTAACACGAGAATTTTACTGTCACCATTGCATGTGGTTGTCTTTTTAAGGACAAATCACATGCTATTATTTTTGTGTGACGGATATTGAGTTAAAGTTGATTTCATGTAATCGAATGAACTATCTTTCAATTAAGTCGTCCCAGGAACGCAACTCATAAATATTGGCAATATCATTTTAAAGTCTTCTCCTTTAAAATGTATAATATATGTCTGAATTGCCGATATGAATGAGTCAGATTAAATTAAATTATTAGAAGAATTTTTTTACTAGGCAACAACATTTTTGTTTAATTTAGTAATATTTTGTATTATGATAACGACGTCCAAGGTGGAAGTCGAAACGTCAATAAAATCATTTTTTAAATCTCACCAGGGTCAGAGATTTTTTCATTTATTATAAATTAATAAATGAAAATAGTTTCTGTTCTTTTTTGATCGGTATTCACCGGAGGGACCGCAGACGTTCGGATACAATTAGCGTCTCATTACAAAGACAATGACGTCGACTTTGTAAAGTAACAAGACACTTACTCAACACACACACTACACATTACACCTGAGTTAGTTATAGGTTATACAACAGGGGTGGCCAAACTGTGGCTCGCGAGCCACATGTGGCTCTTTGAAGAATTATTTGTGGCTCTCAATAAATGTCGCTGAATTACTTTTAATTTTTTTTTTTCAAAATGTGGCAACATATATAAAAGACTAAGCGTAACATCAGGACTTTGCCAAGGAGACCCTTATCACTGTTGCTATTCAGTTTGGCCTTAGAATATCTAATAAGTAAAATATCATCTGAGCTGACAGGAGGATTTGCAAATTGAGGATCAAAACTTTTGTTGGCCTTTGCTGATGATCTAGGTGCAGTCGATCATTCTATGTACAAGAGACGTGAGAGAGGTGTTTTCACAACTCGAGGAAAAATCAGGTAGTCTGGGCCTTCGAATTAATGAAGAGAACACGAAATACATGCTAGTAACAAAAAATCTAAGATCAAGAGTTAGGCAGAACATAACTATTAATGACCACAACTTCGAAGTAGTAAAAGAGTTTAAATATCTAGGAACGGTAATCACACATGACAATCACATTATAAAAAGAAGTCTTAGCATAGCAAGGATTGCGTGGAATAGAGCATTATGCTCCCTATCATCATTACTAAAATCTAAGCTGCTAAAAGAACAATCTAAATTCAGACTATATAGCCAATTATTCGCCCAATTGTTAAATATGGAAGTGAAACTTGGACTCTACATCAGTGGGAAATAAATCTTCTTCAGATGCAAATCCAATAATGGATGTTAGCGATCGCATTTTTCATTAACTCTCTGTTTCTTGCAAAATGTATCAGAGATTGATTGTCGTTAATCCCTGTCCATTGCCTAATGTTTCGGAGCCAGGACATTTTCTTGCGTCCCATTCATCTCTTGCCTTAAATTTTACCCTCGGTTATAAGTTGGAGGAACTGGTATTTTTCATTTCGTATGGTGCGACCTTGATACACAGTTTTCCTTTTCTTGATGGTTTCGAAAAGTTAGCGCTCTTGGTTTATTCTTTTAAAGACATCTACATTTGTGACTTTCGCTGTCCATGGTATCTTTAGGATATGGCGGTAAAACCACATTTTGAAAGCTTCTAATCTGTTTATATCCCTCATTTTGAGTGTCCAGACCTCTACACCATATAGCAGCACCGACCATACGTAACACTTAGTAAATCTTAGTCTCAGTTGAAGATCGAACTCTGAACAGGTCAGTACCTTCCTGAATTTTACGAAATCTTGTCGAGCTTGCTCAATGCGACCTTTTACTTCCCTGCCTGATGGCCAGTCTTCAAAAAGCCACGTTTCCAGGTATTTAATTTTGCTCACTTTTTCAATAGACTTGCTATTCAGTGTTATGGTGGAGTTTTAAAGTGCATCCATGTTTTTGGAGATAACCATGAATTTGGTCTTTTTGGTATTAATCTCTAATCACATTCTCTTACTGTATTCTCCGATTATAGTGACAAGTTGTTGAAGATCGGCTATATGTTGTCACAAATTAAATAAAAGCTACTGGGAAATAAATAAGCTGCTGGTATTTGAAAACAAAGTCCTCAGAATGATATTTGGTTCTCAAAGAGATGAATTGACAGGAGAGTGATACTGAAATCATCGTCAGACATACAAAAGCTAAGATAAGATGGGCAGGTCATGTGGTAGATCAGAGGAAGACATAGTGTTAAAGACGGTGTTTTTTGAGAGGCGATAGAAGATCAATAGGCCATCCCAGAAAAAGTTGGAAGGATGAGAAGAATCGAAGTATCCTGAATTAGTAAAAAGGCTGCTTGTAGAATTACATATTTGAAACAACGATGTGAACCATTTTATTTCACTTTAAAATTCGTGAAATCCGAACGTCAAGAGAAAAATTGAATACCTTTTATACACTTTTTAGATAATTGTTTAATTGCGGCTCGCGAAAAATTTCAAATTTTGAAAAATGGCTCGGACTATCGCCACCCCTGTTATACAATTACGTGGCTAAAGATTCCAGTTCTAAACCAAGGCCAGAATCAGAGAAAAAAAAAGTTAAATTGTGGCTATTTTCCAGTTAGAATAATTTTAAATTTTATACCTTCTTCTTCTTAATGTGCCTATCTGTAACGAATGTTGTTGATAATCATGGCAATCTTTATCTTATCTGCACAGCGCGGAAAAGCTGCACAGTTGTTGTGTTGAACCAGGTTCTGAGGATATTTAACCAGGATGTTCTTCTTCTTCCTGGACCCCGCTTTCCAAATATTTCTCCTTGCAGGATGGCTTGTCTGAGGACATATATCGGGATTCATTTCGCATAATGTGTTCGAAGTATTGTAATTTTCGAGATTTGATGGTGGTCAGTACCTATCGGTTCTTCTTCATTATTCTAATTACGGCACCATATTTCTCTGTGTTGTTTGTTATGCGCCTTATTCGGCCGCATAGGACGAAGTAAGGAGGGTTCATTCGTCAATATTCGCTTGATGCGCATGCATAGCGAGTAAGCGTGCTTAGCAAATACGCCTATCCGTCCAGTTGTTGGATTTTACACACTTCAAAGACAAATATTTGGGCGCATAGCGCATAACCGCATAAAATATAACGAATAGCGAAGAGTAGTGCCGCCATAAGGACCTCATCATTTGTGACTCAGTCAGTCCACGGGATTTGTTAAAGTATTTTCCAATATAGCAACATCTCAAATGTTTCCAATTATTGTATGCACATATCTTCGTTCAAGGTCCACGATTCAACCTATAAAAAAGTGCAGAGAAGATATAATATCGCAGCATTCTTACTTTTATGCCGAGAGAGATGTGGCTCTTGAAGAATTCCCCCATCCGGTTGAAGGTGGTTCTAGCTTTTCCGATGCGCTCTCTTATCTCTTAGTTGTTGGTCCATTCTTCATTTATTATGGTGCCGAGGTAGTTATAGCAGTTATAGTGCTTCACTCTTTCTACAGGTTTTGGTTGACGATTTTATACGTAACGAAATCCAATTTGGTAAGTATTATTTTTTATTTATTAAACCATATTTATTTAAGGTCATTGACAGCGTAGGTAGATATTCTTTAAAACATAGTTACATAATATGTCAAATTAAAGTTAAAATTAAAGCTGCCATACCTTTGGTTCTCGACCATCTAAAGGCTTCTTAAATACTTAAAGTTTAAGTTTTTTTATCTAATTTAATAATTCGTCGAGTTATAATATTGCAGAATAATCAAACAGATGAGAGAAATCATTGACGACAACGATGAAGCAAAAAGCTCGATTTTTTAGATGGTCAAAAATAGTTAAAAGCTCGGCCAAGCAATGCAATAAGTAGAGGTTGTATGTATGTAAATATATAACTATGTACCTTTATGTAATTTTTAATGCAATTTGAGATATGTAGTCTATTTTTTCTAGACCATGGTATTGGTTTGAAAATATTGCAATCATTAACCAATTACCAACATAAGCTGTTTTTCGAGATGTGTCATCAACATCACATCAACCGATCTAAGAATACCGCATTAACAATAAAACTGATATAGTAGTAATCTTTATTAACCCGGGAGTCGCGCTCTCTTCTGTCACGTAAGCAGTCTAGCGTTAGATTTTATCTAGATAAATACGAATTTAAAATAAATCTTATATTTTTATTTACTTGTTATGTTAAAAATATATATTTCCAACAATTTTAAAGCTAATTGGTTCTCACCAAAGCCATACATTCCACAAAAAAAAATACCTACGCATTGCTACAATCTTCCTTGAGGCACTTACAAGTGGAAAGTTATGTTGCATCATTTTTTATTAAGTTATCACGGAAAAGTATAAAGGACCCATAAAATGGGTCATTTTTTATGTCTAGAATTTCCTAAACCAGTTGGTTGATTTAAGTGATTTTTGAATATGTTGTATAGCCTTATTCTTATTTAATATTGTTGCTACACAGGTAAATTGTCATTGTATACCGGGTGTAGGTACCAATCAAACTGTATTTTTTTTTCAAAGTCCACCACATCAGTTATTATTATCCAGATTTAGCCATACGTCTCACACTCCCTCTATCACTTTGTATGCAGGTGTATCTCCCAAAAATGTTCGTACACTTCTGGCCGTCGCGTCGCGAGTAGTACAGCTTTCTGCATGGTCTTATAAAGATGTTCATTCAGACCCAGCTTTTTTATGCTTTCGAGGAGGGTCTTCGGAATGACTCCAGTAGTAGACATAATAAACGGTATCGTCTGGGTACTTGCATTCTCCATTGCCTTCGTATTATTATTATTATTAAGAATTTTATATTCGTCATTGGCCACCGACACGCTTACAGTGGCGCCATTTATAGAAATCACTTAGAACTACTGAAGAAGATAGGGTAGGAAACCCGATATTAGATATAGATCAAGATGATCATAAAATAAGTATTCTGTAAAACTAAATAATTTAAAATATAAGCGTTGACTGATAAATATACTGGATAAATATATCCGTATTTATCAATCAACGATATAAGCATATAAGGCTGCTTGGTATTAAATATATATTAAATTTTCTTACCTGTGTACAAGGATCAGGAATAATTTCTGTATTTTTTTGGTGAACGCAACCATATTTACTATGAGCACATATGGTTGGTTGTGTAATAATAGTCCGTCAGTTAAAATTTAACCAATGTATCATAAAATAATTACCAAATTTATTAGGTAATTCGGATCAGCGAACTACGTATAAAATATAATCATGGATTTAGCGCTTAAATACATTACTAATCATGATTATTTGATATTTGATTGCCAAACTAGAAATAATATTAATTAGTTTTATAGTCATTTCGCGGTGACATCTAGTTTGTACAGGGTGAATATCGGGAATACTCGTATGTTGAACGCAACCATATTTGCTATGATGACGTATGGTTGGTTGTATAGTTATAGTCCGTCTGCCAGTCAAAATTTAACCAATAATGGTAATGTATCATAAAATAATTACCAAATTTACTAGATAATTGGGATCAGCGAACTAATTATAAAATATAATCAAATCAAGGATTTAGCACTTAAATAAATTACTATTCTTTTTCTCATGATCATCTTTCAGTGCGTCACAGTTTTTCGATTTCTCTCTAACGCATTAAATTGTATGTGACAGAAAAAAAGGCACGTCTGTGAATACTTTGGTAATTATTCTAGTTCGGTGATTATTCTAGTTGTCGATAGATGGCGCCATAATCAAAAAAGAATTATTTATTAAATAAAATAATAATATTATCAATATAATCTGTACAATTTATAAGACTATACAAATGAAAGAAAATACCATTTTATAAATGCAATAGACACAATTGATTTGGTTTTATTCCAAATTGAAAATAAAATTTGACAACTGTCAGATTTAACTAAAATATCACGTTAGAATAAATGTCATAAATGTGTATTATCACGGACTTACCTTTTTTTCTATAATTTGTGACGCACTGAAAAATGTTCATGAAAAGGAGAATAATCATGATTATTTGATTGCCAAACTAGGAATAATATTAGATTTATAATCTTTTCGCTGTGACATCTAGTTTGTACGGGAGACATTATACAAGTACAAAATCAAGAAAGATTCTTCAAAATTGCCCCACCTCTGTAGATTTTATGTCATTTTGACCAACGTAAGCTTAAAAACCGTTAAACGCCGCTCCCATCATATCATCTCCAAAAATAGTTTGATTACCTCGGGTAGACCTCGACATAATTTGTGCTTCGACCGATCTCTCTCTTTGAGTTGTCGCTTTTCGAGGTATTTAGTTGCAGGCGTGGTGTATACGTTGAAATAGTGATTTTTGTTAAAAGTGAGTAAATATGGCATCGAAATCAAAAAAAGGGTCAACACCGTTAGCTTCACAGCGGCCGGCGAGCCCCTTAAGTCCTACCAGACATTCTAGATTACAGGAGAAGCATGAACTTCAGAATCTTAACGACCGTTTGGCGGGATATATAGATCGAGTAAGGTATTTAGAAGGTGAAAACAACAGATTAACGAGGGAAATACAAAGTACCCAGGAAACAGTAACAAGGGAAGTTTCAAACATTAAATCTATGTATGACCATGAATTATCAGATGCTAGAAAACTATTAGACGAGACCCACCGTGAAAAAGCACGTTTAGAGATAGATGTTAAACGTCTTTTAGAAGAGAATGACGAACTCAAGTCTGAGTTAGCAAAGAAGAACAAGGATTTGGCTCTAGCTGAGAATTCTGCCAGGATATACGAGACCAGATGTAACGAGTTACAGCTCAAAGCAAATCAAGCGGCTGCTGATGCTAAGAAAGCTATTGCAGATGCTAAGGAACTTGAGAAAGAACGTGATAAGCTACGCAAACTTCTTGATAATCATCGTAAACAGTTAGAAGAAGAATCATTAGCGAGAGTGGAAGTCGAAAATGCCAACCAAAGTCTTCGAGAAGAGCTGTCCTTTAAGGATCAGGTAAGATTAAGTCATTGTAGTTTTGCTAATCATAATTTTAAGGTTAACTTTCCATGAAGAAAATAGTTTTATAATGAAAACACAATGTGTTACAATGTCATACAACATGTCATTTTGTTATGAACTACTTGTATACCCTATTCCACAAATATACGACCCTCTTGGATTATCCCGACAATGAATATTTTGCTGTGTAAAATAAGAAGAATGAAAGTAAATTGAAAATTACATTGCTGTTTATTGGAATAATTATTAGAGCCATTTACTTCCATACTTCCTATGTTGTACACTAACATATTCATTGTCACGATAATCCAAGAGAGTCGTATATTCCTGGAATGACCCATACATGTATTAGGGTAATTGTCCATAAGGGGACTTAGTCTCTTAAGATCTTCGTCTCATGAGAAATTTATTTCAGATATATTTCCACGGAATATGAGATATTACTCTGAAACATCAGAGTTTATACAACTAGAGTTTACTCTCACTTGTTGTCAGAGACAAGCTGTCTCTGACACACTCTGTTGGTGACAACACTGTATCACAAATAATCTGTAATTTGAAAGATGTAAACAAAATCCTTCTTACCGAAGGTTAGATATCAACATGGCAATTCTTATTTTACTTTTACTAGAGCTAATCTGAATAGCTGGTTAGAGCTCAGACTAAACTATTCCCTTAGATTTCGTAACCAGAAGGTTCGTCTTCTTCCTTCATCTCTTTTACCTTTTAACTGAAATCTTACTATGTGACTGAAATATTCAAGCTTCCGCCGAAATAATAACAAAAATTATTGGTTTATCATATTTAATTAAAGTTGTTAGTAAACTACTATTTTATTGATAAATAATCATCATCATCATCATCAATGGTGCTACAGCCCTATGAAAGAGCCTCAACCTTCTAATTCTATTACGCCAGTCAGTTCTATCCATTGCCAACCATTGCTGCGCCTATTTTTCTCCCATCATCATCTACACCATATTTCCATCTGAGTTTTGGCCTACCCCTATTTCTACTTCCCACAGGTTGTGACATAAGGATTCTTCTAGGATGGTTGTTCTGCTGTGATCTTGTTAGATGTCCTGCCCATCTTAGTTTTCCTATTCTTATAAAGAGATACTATGTCTTAACCACCAAATATATGTTTATATCTGTGGTATACTTCGTAGTTGTACCTCCTCTCCTCCAAACATCATATTCACAGATGCCACTCCAAAGAACTTTACTGGCTCATTGGAAGAAAATCCCACCTTTCAATAGAAAACAAATTGCTAATATATAAAGCAGTGATAAAGCCAATCTGGACTTATGGCATTGAACTGTGGGGCTGTGCTAGCAAATCCAATACTGTGATTATCCAGAGAGCGCAATCCAAGATACTTCGAGCAATAGTTAATGCACCATGGTATGTATCAAACCAAACTCTACACAAAGATCTAAAAATTCCATATGTAACCGAAGTCATCTGAGAAAACAACAGAAAACACCACAACAAACTAGAAGACCATCTTAATCCACTACTTCATCCACTACTGCAACCTGTCCACAATAGAAGACTCAGAAGAAGCTGGCCCTCCGACCTAAGAGGTAACTGAGAAAATATCGCTGGATGTTTACCTCTCCACGTCACCACATTTACAATAATTTAATTTAATGTAAGACCAACAAATTGACTTATAGATGTTTGTTTTATATCTGATTGTCAATAAAGGGAGATAATAAAAATAAAAAAAAAAACAGATGCCACTGAATATTCCTCTCAGGATCCTTTGTTCAAATATAAGCAGAAGGTTTTCATCTGCCTTGGAGATGGTCCATATCTCCGATCCATAATAATGTCAACACTGGTTGTATAAGGGTTTTGTATTATGGTTATTTTTGTTTTTTTGGCTTAAGTTTCTGCTTCTCATAATATGTCTACTCAGTCCAAAATAGCATTTGTTTGCTAGGATTATCCTTCGCTTGATTTCTTCCGCCATGACGTTCTTCCTGGTGATCAGGGAGCCTAAGTATGTGAATTTGTCCACCACTTCAAAGGTAGAGTTATCAACCGTGAATCAGTGACCGATGTTTCTGGCTCTATTGTTGCCATCGCTAGATGGCAACTTTAACAGTTTGACTTTGTCAAACCCATGCATTACATTTTATGGAAGAGCGTCGCAATGTAGTTGTGTTTCAGTTGTTGTGGAAGTTACCACGAGTTTTTTGGAGAACAGTGTTACAAGTTAAAAAAGAAACACATTTTTTTGGGGTTTTGTGTTTAATATTTAATGCAAGACCGTTACATTTCGTCTTAGAAGTATTCCTTACAGGATATGTGCGTTTATATAGAATTATTATGAGCAATACAGTAACATTTCAACAAATTTTGGGAAAAACTGTTACAAATGCTAATTACAGGTAGAAAGGTGAGAACAAGAAAGGTCTTTCTATTTATATTTAAATGATCATAATGCGCTCTTTAATATTGTAAAAGATTTTACCTCTTATTTTTTACCTTACCAAAATTATATTGAAAACTAGCACATTAAAATTTTAAAACGTCGCTCCTGAAAATTAGAACTTTTTGACTTGTAACAATGTTCTTCCAAACCTACAATATGTTTAGCGTTGACAGGCCTTTCAGATTGCTGGATGGATAATTTCCATCGTTTTCTATTCATAGCTGTCAGCTTCCAATCTCTGATTCCCAACCCACTAACATCTTCCATTACTACATCTCTCCACTTCCTTCGTGGTCTTTCTCTCTTTTTTTTACCCACATGTGCTCTCCAACCAATATTCTTGATGTAACTGCCCTCATCCATGGTTTCTAGATGATAGAGCCATTCTAAGTCTGTGTTTTCTAACTATTTTTGAAATTGGCAGGTTAGCATACAGTTGGTACACTTCTTCATTCGTCTGTCTTCTCCATTCTTCCTCTACTACTTTTCCACCAAATATTCTACAAAGTATCTTTCTTTCCCAGGCTTCCAATCTATTCTGTATAGCATTGTGGGTCTACTTATTGTTTAGTACTCTTATTTTTCAACACATTGGAAGAACTCTAATGGAAATATCTAGAATCTAGAATGCTGTAAAAACTTCTCTGATGTCTGCCACTGCTTTTCCAATATTTCCTGAATAAAATAAAATTTGCAATCACACAAATTGAGATAGGATTCATACAACTCAATTAACTGCCATATCATGGTTTTTGTCCAGTTAACATTACATTCTTTTCTTTTACCACCCCTTTGATCACTACGCAACAGTTTGACTCATGTGAAGCATTTGAAATAAATATCTCATGAGAAATTCGCAATGTTTATATGTTGAAATTTGTTTATATAGTTAAAATCTCATGACACACTCTCTCACAAAATATTCTCTAGTACAGCGGTTCTCAATCTGTGGTACATGTACCACACCACTGGTGGTACATATCTTATTTGATGTGGTACACAAAACGAACAAACAGCCAAAATCAGCACCACTATTTTAATTAGATCACCTATCTAGATAGGTATTTCAGTTAGGTGGTACCAAAAATAATAGTATTTGGTGGTACATGACTCAAAAATATTGAGAACCACTGCTCTAGTATATCAAGTATCTCAGGTCTATTTTCACAATGAAATTAAATGTTTCTTGATTTTTTAATTTCATGAGACAAAAATCTTATTCTCATTGTAGATTCCCACCTTTAGTCTTAACCTCAAAGGTCTTCACAGAATTATTATTCAAGGTTTGTTCATAAATAATTGAAAGAACACTATAGAAGGCTATGTTAAGAATATGTTAAAAATATGCTAAAGTTAACATTTTATCCTGATATTTTTTAAATATCAGTTGATGAAATGTAGTATGTGTCACACTTCCTTGGGCCATTTTTTTAAGTAAATATTTTATCAGAACTTTTCACTAGATGTTTGTTACAATTAACTGTCAAGAAAGACTTATGATGAGTTAATGTAAAATTATTTATTTTATACATTATAATTAGATAATTCGGAACATTTAGTTGCCATAATATTATGTGGGGACAATATTATATTCGTGTATTTTTCTGCCAACACTACAATTCAAAGTTTATAGAAACCAGAGATTTCAATATTTATTTATTAATGGTAGACTTTAATGTATTGTTAATCTCATTCTTTAATCCATTCACTATCAAGCCACTCATATATGAGCCACATCAATTTTTCCTATAGACCAGCTTCTCACCGTGGGCTGGAGATCATCATTCAATCTTTGCTTGTCCACCGCTGGACATAGATCTCCCTCATATTTTTCCATCTATTTCAATCTTGTGCCTTTTTGCATCCAATTCCTATTACAACTTTTTAGATCATCAGTCCAACGTGTTGGTGGGTGACCTCTGCTTCGGTAGGTCCATCTCTTGTTGATAAAACTCAAATGCCGCTAATATTCAGTGCTAAAACTTGACAAGATAAGTTATCAAGCTATTTTTTAATAGAAATAATCGTGAATGTGACATACACTGAATGCTATAACTAGGTAACTCCAGTTATCTAGTTGTAGCACGTGTTTTTTTGAAACCATTGAGCTTACCACGTAAATGCGATCTGTTTATTCGGTTCATGTTAATGCAAAAATTCTAGAATTGTTAGCAGATCTGGCAACCCCCATGGCAGAGGGCTAATTTTCACCAAAATAATGCTTAAAATATTAGTTTTGTTAAAAAGTTCGCTTAGATGCAACTTGGCATCTCATGCGACATTACCAAATGTTAACATTATGGTAGTGCTAAAAGTTGATAACTTTAATTTTTCATGTTATTTTCCATATTGGAAAGCAAATTTGCACCGTAAGTATTCCTAAATAGATCAGTAGCCAAAAAGTTAAGGAACAGTATTTTAGAGCTGCAGAGTGAATTCCGTATTTACCAACATCATGGGAGTTAGTAGCACAAATATCTTAAAAATCTTTAAACCCGTTTATCTCAAAACTACTTATTTCGAGTTATCAAGTTATAGTATTAAGACAACGATATATATTCCCAAAGTACTGGGGATCGCACTGTGTGTATTAATAGCAATTTAAAATCCTATGGCCCCCCTTGATAGCAAATGTGTTAATTCGATAAGTAAGGTTATGAAGATAAACATTTTCAATACATTTTAATTTGAATATTTAGTTGTAAAAATTGTTATAAAATTGGATATATTGTTTGTTATAACACTAGGATGTTCAATCTGAAAGTTTCTTTTTTCTCATCATCATATTTATAAATAAACTGAAATCATTCATAAGTTATGGGTCTTTGCACCATCCTATTGAATAAATATGTTGTAGAGGTATTCACCTTGAATATAAATGAGCGGTAGCAATATTTATTACATAATCCACAAGGTAGATTAGATCATTAATTTTAGGTAAAACTACAGAAAAAGTTGTTTTTGTTGGAAATAAATGTAAGCAGAAAAATGAAGATATAACAAGAATTAGATTATGAAGTCATTTCATCGTCGTCACGGCAAAACTCACTAAGTCCACTTTTGTCAAAATTGAGTTAAGTGTCCTGATCGATTGAGTGTCAATTTTCATAGTCTGGCAAAAACTACTAGAAACTACCTAGATATGGTTGCCTAAGTCACTGAATATGCATAAGCCCAAAATTACCATTGTGTTGTCAGGCAGAAGTCACTAAATGTTCGTTTTCTCAGATCTGTTCTTTTGGACTTAGTGACTTTTGCTGCGATGATGATGATTTGTTTAATGTTTTTTAAAATTCTTCTTAACATCTCATGTGTAATTTTATTAACAAAATTAGAAATACACTTCTCCAAGAAATTAACGCACTAATTTAAAAATTGGTTATTTTTGATGTTTCGAATTTCCTAAACCTGTTGTCGGATTTAAGTGATTTTTTAATGTTATAGCCTTATTCTTTAACAATATCGTTGTAATAATATTGTTGCTAGACAGGTAAATTGTCATTGTATAATATAAATATATAATAATAAATAATTTATTCACCTTTTGTGTCATACATGTATGAAGGTAAGTCAATATAAAATTACATAATAAATATTACCTAATAAAGTATAAAAATTACACAAATCACTTGCACCCTTAAAATACAAAAAAAAACATAAATAATACAATACTCTCATATCCGCGACTGGTATACAGAGTGTACCAATAAAACTGTGATTTTCTCAAACTTCGAGTGACCCTGTGGAATATTCTACTAGCATTTATAAAATATTGAAATTAAAACCTAACTATAGCCTCATGAGTTCTTAACATTCTGTTTTTTTATTCATTCGCTTATGTTGGATAATAAAAAAGTGAGGTACTTTAACAACTAGCCTTGTTTTTCGTCAATACAGGGTGTTTTTAAATAAGTATGGCAAACTTTCAGGGTTAATTCCTGCTTGAAAAAATAATGACAATTTGCTTTAAAAACTTATGTCCGCAAATGCTTCGTTTCCTAGATAGAGGGTGTTGAAGTTTTTCATACAAACTGACGATTTATTTGTTGCTCTAAAACCAGTTAAGATATGCAAATGATATTTGGTGGGTTTTAAGAGGTAATTATTGCGCATTTTTTGATATACAATTAGAAATTTAATATTCACCATTGGCGCGCGTACAGGTAATATGACCCTTATGTGCGCCAATAGTGAACATAAAATTCTTAATTGTATGTCACAAGATGCACAATAACTACCTCTTAAAACCCACCAAATTTCATTTGCATACCTCAACCGGTTTTAGAGCAATAAATAAATCGTCAGTTTGTAAGAAAACTTTCAACACCCCCTATCTACTGTCATTATTTTTTCAAGCAGAATTAACTATTATAAGTTTGCCCTTACTTATTTAAAAACACCCTGTATTGACGAAAAACAAGGTTTTGTTGTTAAAGTTTTTATTATCCAACATAAGCGAATGAATTAAAATACAGAATGTTAAGAACTCATGAGGCTATGGGCTATGGTTGTATTCCGGTAGGTGTGAGTTGACGGAATTATTTAAAAATAATAAAAATAAGTGTAACAAACGAACAGTAAAATATTTATTTATTTTGGTAACAAAAAGGTGTTTTGCTTAGGTCTCGGAAGAGGGTCGATTGTTAGCGAGAGTGCGGGCGTGTCCGCGTGGTTCGCATGCTGTGAAGAGACTGTAAGAAAGCCACAGACGCTAATCTGTTTATGTTTCTACCCTCTGACCAGAAGGGCAATAAATTATTTAGATCTGGCGTATAAGAACAGAAACACTTCTGCAGTTTTAAAACGAATGCATGTCCAAAGTGAGTTGTTGACATAATGGTCTGATATGGTAATTAATTTATGGGGAATTCAGTTTGTTAAACTGAACACACCAAAAACATATGGCTAGGGATGCATTTCGTTTCGTAACACCGTGTCTTTCTTAGCATCTGGTTTGTATATTAACTGTGACTTTTATATGACCCATATTATTTCGTTTTGAGAAAAATTATTAAAATTAAAATTAGCAAAAATAGTAATTAAAGCGTATCGCTATAGTTGGGTTTTAATTTCAATATTTTATAAATGCTAGAATTTCCACAGGGTCACGCGAAGTTTGAGAAAAATCACAGTTTTATTGGTACACTCGGTATACAATGACAATTTACCTGTCTAGCAACAATATTATTACAGCAATATTGTAAAAGAATAAGGCAGCGATTTTTCAGTTAGTGTGCCTCAAGCTAAAAAAGGTTTGACACTGCTGTGTTAGAAAACCACTTAAATTGGACATCAAGTTTAGGAAATTCGAGACAGAAAAATAACCAATTTTTAAGGTGGTGCTTTAATTTCTTGGAGAAGTGTATATCAGTCTTCATTAAAATAGTATTAAAAATATTGTTTCCATTTTTAGCTTTTTACAATTCTAGAAAAATTTGATATATAATTTAGTCCTCTGGTATAAAGCTAAATACACAAAAATTTTTATCCAAACATACAATACAAATAAATAAATTTTATCAGCTAACATTGAGGGTCACCTGTAATATATATACAGTAGGGGATCAAAAATGTGGAAACACATTATCTTATTTATAATATATAATGATTGTCGGAGAAAACCCACAAAAATATATAATGCGTGCCACCCACAAAATGGGTCATTTTTGATGTCTCGAATTTTCTAAACCTGCTGTCCGATTTAAGTGATTTTTTTAACATATAGCCATATTCTTTAACGATATCGCTGTAATAATATTGTTGCTAGACAGGTAAATTGTCATTGTATACGTGGTGTACCAATCAAACTGTGTTTTTTCTCAAAGTTCCTCACACCCTGTGAGTCTGTTTTTTGATTCATTCGCTTATGTTGGATAATAAAAAAAGTTAGGTACTTTAACAACTAGTCATGTTCTTCATCAATGCTGGGTGTTTCTAAGTAAATGCGACAAAGTTTAAGAGGTAATTCTGCATAAAAAAAATAATGACTGTTTGCTTTATAAACATATGTCTGCAAATGCCTCGTTTCTGAGAATCGGGATGTTGAATTTTATTTTATAAACTGACGATTTATTTATTGCTCTAAAACCAGTTGAGATATGCAAATGAAATTTGGCAAATTTTAAGAGGTAGTTATTGAGCGTTGGCGTGCATACGGGTAATATGACCTGTAGATCATTAAAGACGAAATCAACATGATTTTGCTTAAACGAAATCGATTTGTTGCATATAAAAAGTATAACACGTAACTGACTGTAGAAAAACATTTCTCTCTCCTACAGCCCAAGTAGTAGGCCCTGGCTTCCCCCAGCATCTGCCTCCAAGCATCTCTTTCCTTGGCTTCTCTCCTCCAGTTATCCACGCTTAATATCTCTTTAGCATAGGTTTTCACTTCGTTATCCACCTCTTCCTTATTCTTTTTACTGACCGATGTCCGACCATAGTTCCACTAAGTGTTCTGTAATTATCCATTCTTTTAAGGTGACCTGTCCAGAGCGGAAAAACATTTCTCTATTCATAAATACTCATTAACAGTGTTTAAAGAAATAATATCATACTACTTTTTATAATAAAAATTTTATGATAATAAGTAACCAAAGGCACTATGTGAAGGATACATTAGTTAAATAGACAAGGCGAAAACGGCGGGTTCGTTGGGAAAAATATTCCCATGAGATTTTTTTGCATAATTACATTCGTGAGACATGCCAGAATAAGGTTCAAGAAGTCGCAAACGTGAAACGTGGGCAAACTTTTTTTTAACAATTTTTTTTTAATCAAATTGCAAAAATCAATATTTTTGGCCCGGACAATTTTTTTGTAGATTTTTTGGACCATTCTGGATAAAAAAGGTCTCTTATAATTTTTCTCTAAAGTTGATCGTTTTCGAGTTACATATAAGCAATTTAAAATTGAAAAAAACGAAAAATGGCGATTTTTAAGGCTTAATAACTCGGTTAAAAGTTATTATTATGAAAGTCAGAAAGTGACTAAATCAAAGTTTAATGCATCCCCTACAAGATCCCGAAGAAATTTTTGTAATTATTTTATTACTAAGCTGTTATTTTTAAGTAATAATATTAAGCACCATGCACGTGGTAGACGTCCGTAAATGTGAGTGCAAGTAGGATTCACAATTATTGGACTGCCGAAGTGGCATCTCTCTCGCACTCAGCATTTACGGGCGGCTACCACGTGCATGGCGCTTAATATTATTACTTAAAAATAACGCTTAGTAATAAAATAATGACAAAAATTTCTTCGGGATCTTGTAGGGGGGCATTAAACTTTGATTTAGTCACTTTCTGACTTTCATAATAATAACTTTTAACCGAGTTGTTAAGCCTTAAAAATCTCCATTTTTCGTTTTTTTCAATTTTAAATTGCTTATAACTCGAAAACGATCAACTTTAGAGAAAAATTATAAGAGACCTTTTTTATCCAGAATGGTCCTAAAACCTACAAAATAATTGTCCGAGAGAAAAATATTGATTCTTGCAATTTGGTTAAAAAAAATTGTTAAAAAAAATTTGGCCCACTTTTCACGTGAGCGACTTCTTGAACCTTATTCTGGGATGTCTCACGAATATAATTATGCAAAAAAATCTCATGGGAATATTTTTCCCAACGAACCCGCCGTTTTCGCCTTGTCTAAAATTTCTCACTAATAATGCAATACATAATGCATAAAATAAAACATACTTACCAGAAGTTGTTCTTTATATTATGCCACAGGTAAAAATAGAGATGACTTCACCAAATTTAAAAATAGTGATGATGTCATTCCAAAATACATGTACCATGTTGCCATGTCATATGGAATTTACATATTGTTACAAAAGGAATGCACAACAATTGAATGGGTCCACCGAATAACGTTGTAAGCGCCACATCACTCGTTTTTAAGAAATCGAAAAAGAAGTTTTAAAATTATAACAACGGCAAACTTAAACATTTTAAGAGTTAGTTATAAAATTTGTAAATACAAATTCCAAACTGTATTACTCACCCTTAAAATGTATAAACTCACCATTATCTCAATTTTAAGACTTCTCAAAAACGAATGTGGCACTTACAAGGTTATTCGTATTCGGCGGACCCATTCAGTTATTATTAAAAAATATTTTTATATGGGTAAGTATAAATTTTTAAATGAGTCAACAAATAATTTAAATACTTTGATAAGGTAATTTAGTAAATTTAGATAACATAATCATGTTTTTTGGTCACTTTCAATGTATATGTTGTATTGGTTGTAGCGCCATTATTGTATCTTGGCCGCCATCTTTGTATGGTTACACCGGGAGATGATCTATTCCAGGTGATTTTATTCTGGGTAGTTTTCTAGTTGCCTCAATAATCGTTGATTACTCCTCTCCCCTTTCGTCTGTTTTGCTTACCTGATCTGATTTTTTTCTTCCTCTACATTACGTGCTTTTCCTTAATGTTAGGCTATAAGTTTCTTACTTAATAGTCCAGTCAATTACCATTTTTCCGCATAATTTTCCTATTTATATCAAATAAATCATTAAAAAAGTCATAACGTTTGGTCCATCACGAACAGCAAAGTGAAGGAGGTTGCTCTAAATTTCTAAATAAATGCAGCACATGTGGATTAGGCCTACAGGGAAAACCATAATAAAAAAAGCGCCGCTTACTCTACCTCCAGGTGGTGTGGACATGAGTTTTTTTTTTCCCAAAACGTCTATTGAAACACATATAGGTACAGTAGACTCCCGTAAGTTCGGCCACCGCGGGACTGGACCCTAGGCCGAACTTAAAAGTGGCCGAACTAACCGATGCCTACCTAAAAAATGCCCATTTATTGTTTGTACGGATCTAGCAAACACAAAACACAGGGATACTCGTGACATTTAACACATATGAAAAGACAGAAGGTTACAAAACACTCCAAAACAAAGTTACAGGACTGTAAGTAGGTCTAATAAAATTACTATACATTACACTTTTTAATAAACATTATATCGATGGCAGTCGCTTCTTTTTGCTGTTCGATATAGAGAGCTGCCAGTTTCAAAGCTGCTTTATCTTCAATGTGGCTTATTTTATTTTCTTTATCTTCCTCCTCATATTTAAGCAGCATCTGCGTCGTTATATTTCTCATTTTCCTGGCGAATGACACACTCGGCGATTTCATCGTCGTTCAAAACCTTGTTGTGTCCATTTTCAATCTTGATCCACTCCAAAACATCTTTTTCAACAATAGGACCACAGGTCGGTAGTTGCTGAAGGTCGTGCATTGTCATCAGGTTCGTTAACAAGAATGTTGTTTGGCTCATCTGCTGTTGTGTTTGCTTGGTCAATATTATCTTCTATATTTGGCTAAAGTTTTTTCCAAGACCTTAACAACATAAACATTGAAACTCTCCCAGTGTATTATCGGTCGCAGAAATAAGCGTGGATGGACACATATTTGTTCAGGGAATAGTTCGTTTACGAATTTGTTCTTAAAGTAAAAAAATATTTGACAAAATTAAGACTGCCCATCAAAGCACTTTTACTTCCTGACAACGCCCTTACTCACCAGGAAAATATTCAGTGTGACGATGAAAAAGAAGTTAAACTGCAGAGGAAGTATCGCCGAAAACTGCGATGACAATGACAAATAGTGGTCATTGTGGATGCTCGAAGCATTTGAACACAAGGCGACTGTTATCGTCTCTTTGCTGACTTTAAGCTCCGCAGCAGTTTCTTTCGGGGTGCAAAGGTTTTTCTGTTCAGAAGTTTAAAATTTACCTCAGGTTCGTCGACGTTGTCTATTTGCTCTGGGCATTTGTTTAGGTCACCGATGATTTTTAAAAATCTTGCAGAAAAATTGGTGGTCTACTGTAGGTACTTGTGGTGCTCGTACGCCGAAAACGATTGATTTTATGAAAAAAATTATAAATACATAAATTGTAGGACATTTTTTCTACTTTAATTTTGTACATAAATGTTTTTTTCGTTGAATGCGTCGGAAAGGAGATATTCCCAAAAAACTGTTATTAGGCGCCATTTTTTCAATATGGCGGCGCGAGCGGTGGAGATACGAGGTGACAAAGTTGAAATTCGAAAACAGCATACAGAAATCCATAAAATTACCAATTTTCAAAACTCCCTCAAAACTTTCCAGCTAAAACTACCAAATGACTGGACTATAAAGTGATTTTACAGGTGTTTTTACCAAAAAACAGTTTAATAAACATTTTAAACTACTTGAAGTATTCGAATTTTTGTATTGTAAACATTAATAAAACATGTTTTAGATTATATAAACGTTTATATTTAGCAACATAAAAATAGTTTTCAATAATTGTTGTCTTTTTCTTGTCAACAATGTACTGTATAATATATTTATGTCTATAGTGTGTGGCAACATGGTTCTTATACTTTTGGAATGACATAATCGCTATTTTTAGATTTCGTGACATATTACCTCTATTTTTGTCTGTGGCATAATATTTATAAGGAATTCGGATGTCTTATTTTAAAATATGATGAATATAATTGATAAAAAATTAATGCCTGGTTACACCAACAGATCTTAAGCTCCAGATTAGCTAAGCTCTACTTATAGATAGGGCCTCCTTGAGTATCACTTACGTTGCACCATAATTTTAGATTCTTACTGTATTATTCTTATTGTAATATATTATAATTATATTATATTAATTCTTATGATATTCTCGACTTAAGCTTAAGATCTGTTGGTGCAACCGGGCATAAAACTAATAAATATAAATATCACAATGAAAGAAAGCTTATGGATGACTTCAATTTAATTTTAAATTCGAATTATAAGAAAGAAGTAGGGCATTACAGTACTATTATTGTAGTTGTTTTTATGAAGGGATGGGTGTCTACTTTAAGTTAATAATTACAAATGTTCAATGTAGTAAAACTTTTTTTAAATTCCTTCATTAGTGTAGGTTTTCGACTTTCGAGCGGGAATCAATAGAACATAATTATTAATATTATGTAATCGTCAAAATAGCCCAGTAAATGAGAGTGAAATACGGCGATACCGTATAATTTTCAGGGTCACCACCTTGCATGAAAATTTGGATTTAGGTTCTACTTACTCTCCACTTCAAAGTTGGACATGTGCCGTTAGTTGCTTTTACTTGTGGGGTGTAAGTCACTCCTCGGAGGTGAAAGAATTATTCTAAGGAGGTAATTCTAAGCAACTTTTGTTCTACAGAATTTTTTTATTTAAGCCAATATTTTTCGAGTTATTTGCGAGTCAAAATGTTTATTTTTCAACAAAAAAACACGTTTTCAGGCGGTTTTTTGCAAATAACTCAAAAGGTAAGTATATTTAAATACATCTATCTTTTTTCACCCCCGAGAAAGAGTGACTTTAACCCCTCAAGTAAAAGCAACCGACAGCACAAGTTCAACTTTAAAATAAAGGGTAATAGACGGAGAGCTAGAGCAGAAAAATCATCGTCATAAGTAATGTGGAGTTTTTCCTGTGAAATGTGTCCATTGTATATTGACAATTATTATGACCCCTTTCAGGCTGACACCTCAGTGGATACAGGAAGTAGCAATAAGGGATGAAAGGGGAAAGTTATTGCAGTCATTAAAGGTTTTCACCTCCTATTTTGTTAAACCTCCATCGATTTTCATGAAAATTGGTAACTAGTTAGAGCATACCTCAAGAAATAAAACTGATTTGGTGCCAAATTGCACTTTTACCCTGGTGGTGAATATAACCCCTTCCCGCGGGTGAAAACAATTTTATTAAAAATAACCCCACAAATCGATAGAGGGGCAAATTTTAAGAAAATTTTTTGTATCGTGTTATTAAAATAAATCAATACTTTTTGAGATTAAAGATCAAAGATTTGTCTATAGGTCTGGATCCCGCGTATGAAAAAAAATTTGATTAATAGCAAGCTGAAAATTTGTTAATAGCTTAAGGGTGTCTAGTCGGATAAACTTTGATATATGGGAACACTGGAACAGGGGCAGTTTTAATTGTGGAACAGGTTAAAAATTTGGAACGGTCAGAACACGAAAACGGCACATTTATTTTGTCCGACAGAATAGACTTAAACTCTCCGAACAGAGATTAAACTCTCATGCAAAAATCAGACTGCTATTTATCACCTGTCATAATTCCTGTCATTTGACATATTCTACATGTTTCACTCAATAAAACGCCCATTTGGTGATAAATACAGTCTGATTTTTGCATGAGAGTTTAATCTCTGTTCGGAGAGTTTAAGTTTGTTCTGTCGGACAAAATACATGTGCCGTTTTCGTGGTCTGACCGTTCCAAATTTTTAACCTGTTCCACAATTAAAACTTCCCCTGTTCCAGTGTTCCCATAAATCAAAGTTTGTCTGACTAGACACCCTTAAGCTATTAACAAATTTTCAGCTTGCTATTAAACAACTTTTTTTTCATACGCGGGATCCGGACCTACTATTTAAGAGCATATTATGCGTGAAGTTACGGATGATAAAAAGAACATATTAATTAATTGTATGTTAGTAAACTATTATCTTTATATTATTTCGATATTTAATTGAATTTTTTCTATCAATATAAACTGAATATGTTCAGAAAGTGGGGGTGTCCTATAATGGGTACATAATTTGACATATTCGAATACACTTTTGCTAAATTTATAATATCGAAATAATATTTTAGTAACATACAATTAATTAATATGTTCTTTGGATCATCTGTAACTTCACGCATGTGCTCTTAACTTAAACAGACAAATCTTTGATCTTTAATAACTCAAAAAGTATTGATTTATTTTAATAACATGATATAACAAATTTTACTTATAATTTTTGTCCCTCTATCGATTTGTGGGGTTATTTTTAATAAAATAGTTTTCACCTCACGAGAAGGGTGGTATCCACCCCCGGGGTAAAAGTGCAAGTTGGCACCAAATCATTTTTATTTCTTGAGGTATGCTCTAACTAGTCACCAATTTTCATGCAAATCGATGGAGGTTTAACAAAATAGGAGGTGAAAACCTTTAAAGACTACACTAACTTTCCCCCTTCATCCCTTATTGCTACTTCCTGTATCCACTGAGGTGTCAGCCTGAAGGGGGTCATAATTATCAATATACAATAGACACATTTCACATGCCAAACTCCATATTACTTATGACGATGATTTTTCGGCTCTAGTTCTTAGACTATAAGTAGAACCTACAACAAATTTTCAGTAGTAATTACACGAGAGCTCTAAAATTATCGATTTGTATCCCGAGTGACACTTTTGACAGTTTTAATTTCACTACCCGAAGAGGAGTCTTGGCTCGAGTCTTGTGGAGATTGTCAAAAGTGAATAGCACAGTTTAGCAAATATTCAGACGAAGGTATCAATACAGTGTATTTTTAAATTCAGTTTTTATAGTGTAATAATCTTACCCAATTACAGTCGAGCGCTTAAAATTGCCGATTTGTGTTGTCCTCGTGACAATTTGACATTAGATGCAGAACTAAAAGTTTATTATGGTTAAAAAATTGGAAAGAAATCCTTTGTAAAAGGTATAAAATTTTTTTATTAAAAATCCCTTAAAAGGGCTACATCACAACAAAACGTTTTCGATTTTTATAAAAAATCATCATCAGTGTTCGATAAACTGGATGCTAGCTGAGCCACAAAAGAAAAATATCTGGGTAAAAACCCTTTACATAAAATATAGATGCCTTAAAAGTGCATACTTCAAGAAAAAGGCCTGTGATGGTCACATGGCAAACAGGATAATGCCCTAAGGTAAGGTATACAGGTTTCCCAACACGTGGGATCCAAATTGAGTTGATCACATTTCAATGACTTAATGGCATTAAGTTGCCAAGAGTTGCCATTAAGTCATTGAAATGTGATCAACTCAATTTGGATCCCACGTGTTGGGAAACCTGTATACCTTACCTTAGGGCATTATCCTGTTTGCCATGTGACCATCACAGGCCTTTTTCTTGAAGTATGCACTTTTAAGGCATCTATATTTTATGTAAAGGGTTTTTACCCAGATATTTTTCTTTTGTGGCTCAGCTAGCATCCAGTTTATCGAACACTGATGATGATTTTTTATAAAAATCAAAAACGTTTTGTTGTGATGTAGCCCTTTTAAGGGATTTTTAATAAAAAAATTTTATACCTTTTACAAAGGATTTCTTTCCAATTTTGTGATTGATGGTATACAGCCAACTACAGGAAAACTTTTTCTTTTCCTTGTGGATTTTATTATGGTTATTTGTCAAAACTAGGAAACCCGTAATTAAACAGAAACAATCTACCTAAAAATTATTCCCAGTATAAAAATATACAGTAGAAAATTCCCGCTGTAATAATGATCTGATTGGACATTAAACACGTGATGAAAAATCTTACTACACGCTTGGAAGTTAAAATCATTAAAAATTGACCGCTGTAATTTTTATTCTTGTACGTTTCTATTTGTCAGAATCTGTGAATGAAATAATCAGTAGTAATTGTACAAGAGTTTTAAAATTATCGAATTTTTCCTGAGTGACACAGTTTTTATTTCACGACCCGAAGGCGAGTGAAATTATGTCGAAAGTGTCACGAGGGCAAAAATTCGATAATAACTTTAGAGATCGAGTGCAATTTGTTGCGATTATTTCATGAATAAAACTGTTCAAAACCAAAATTTTACTGTAATTTATTTATGTAAGTACAAATTAGAACAATTAAACACACAGCTGTTATAAATATTTGACGGTTGAAAGTCATCACTTTTATAATTTTTAAAACATTAATTGTCATTAATGTCACCGAATGTATTTTTTCGTAGCAACGAAGGGTATCTGACGTAATATACTTGACGACGCACAGTGGTTCCAAATGCTGAAAACGTGGTCATGAGGCGAAAAAAGGAGTCCCTATTTAGGGATTTTCATGTTTACAGTTGTTTTCTCATAGTATCATAGAGTCCTAATACGCAGGTATGAGGATCAGACTGGATGTATTCTGGTTCACAACTCACGAACAAGTGGGCCATGTCCGGGGTAATTTAGCCGACAGAGAAAGTGAAAAAGAACGCGTATATTGAAAGCGCTGTAAAACGTTTTGTAGTTTATCAATTTTATCGCTGTAAAGCAGATTGTTCTTTTTAAGTATGTAGTAATATAAGATGTAACTCAAATCAACATTCATTAACAATAAATGCCTTAAATTTGTTAATGCATAAATAGTGAAAATATACTTTAAATAATTAAAATTTTGTAAAGATGCATTCAAAAAGTACAAAATTCTCCATAATTCTGGGACTAATGTTTAATAATCTTAAAATATATATAAAGGAGATAAATAATCACTTTGGTCTAGCTGCCTATAACTGCCTCTGCATTGCTGGCAGTTGTTTGAATACAAAAGTGGGAAATGACGCATAGTACACGATTCTGGCGATTGTTGAGTATGTATGGGCAGTTGTACATAAGTAATAGGCTCTGAATATTGTACTTCATAAAGAAAATGTATTGGTAATCAACAGTTTCAAAAGTCCCTTATAATATAAAATTTTAAACAAAAATGCGGCTAAAATAAAATTTTCGAATTTCTTTCGTCAATATTGGATCCGCCATTTTGTATAAAAAAAAGTAATGTTAGATTTGTAATCAACGACCTTAACCTACCAAATTTGACAAAAAATTTTCCTTTTTGATTAATATTTTCAATTTCTTTCCGCCATATTGGATCCGCCATTTTGTTTTTCAGAAAAGATAATGCCAGATTCGTAATCAGCGATGCCAAAAACCCTTAAGAACGAAAGTAATTCCAAAATGTGTGAACAATATACGCTTGTAAAGGTTCATGACCACGTTTTCGGCATTTGGAACCACTGTGCGACGGGATATTATAAAAAAATTATCGGGTATAATATCACAAGAGAGTGAGAATAAATTGAAAATAATGCGACAGATTTTCGAAAATTTGTTGTCAATGACAACAAATTTGAGTAAAAATGAAGCATTATTTTCTTAAATATTTATTCTTACTGTCGTGTGATATTCGTAAGATTATTTTTTAATACGTATATTATGGATATTTTCTTAAATGTGACAGTTATCAAAACTAGGAAACTGGTTGCCATTAAACAGAAACAATCTACTTAAAAAAATTCTATATGTAATTTTCTACAGTAGATAATTCTCAGTATAATTTTAATCTGATTGGACAGAATTAAACACGTGATCAAATATTTTACTATTCGATTGGAAGTTAAAATCATTAAAAAATAATCAGTTTAATTTTGATTTCTGTAGCTTTCTATTGGTCAGAATCTCCTATGAATGAAATAATCAAGCAAATTCGTTGTGACGCTGAAAATTGGAGCTGACACTCCAAACCGGTCATTTATTTACTGGGCTAAAAGGAATGCTTTCATTTTTATTTAAACAACCTCTCATCATGTAGTATTTCAATACCTACTTTAATTTTTTAAGTTTTAAACGTGGGATAATGAAAATCATAGTTTTTTTATTGATTGACCTGTTTTGGCGATATCATTTTGTTCCCTAAAACTACTAAAAGATAAAACTTTAAATTCAAAATGAGATAAGTGAATATTATATTTTTTCTGTAAAACAATACCAACAAATTTCTGACAAAGTTTGATTGATAAATGTTTGTTTCTAGTATTATAGATTCAATGACATTCTGTTTTATTTTTGTGGGTGACTTAATACCTCTGTGTTTAATCAATATGGTAGGTAGACGCAATATTTACTTTTACCATAATCAATAAAATTACGTAATGTTCTATATTTGTATATTTGTCCTACAAAGCCTCTTCTGATATTAGTCCAAGAAATATAACTCATGTGATTGTACCTGAAGGCCAAAATATATACAGTGCGAGACTAAAATCCGCAATATATTTTCTATGTTAAATATTATAGGCCTGGATCCTGCATACCAAAAAAAAGTTTATTAGTAAGCTGAAAATTTGTTAATAGCTTAACAGTGTCTAGTCGGACAAACTTTGATATACGGGAACACTGGAACAGGGGAAGTTTTAATTGTGGAACGTGATTTTAATTGTGGAACGTGTCATCCAGACAAGTTTATGATTATGAAAATCAGCAGGTTGTTTTTAAGTTTATTCAATAGCAAACTTTATATAATATATGAAATAATGTTTGTCCGACAAATATGTTGGGCATTTTAATGAGTCTGTCACGTAGAATGGTGGTAAAAGCACTCTGATTTTTGCACGAGAGTTTCATAAAAGGGTAACAAATAAATTGGAAGTTCTATCCGACAAAATACATGGCACGTTCTCGTAGTTTGATGTTCGAAACCTGTAAGCTGTTACACAATTAAAACTTCCACTGTTCCAGTGTTCCCGTACATCAAAATTTTTCCGACTAGACACCGTTAAGGTATTATAGACCAGGGCGCATCTGTAAAAATATTAGTACATTTGGACGTTGAGAGGTGACGCAAATTTTTTTGCAGAAATTGCTTGAAAATTTTTTTCTTCGTTTTTTGATTATAACTTTAAAAGTATTCATTTACGAGAAAAGTTGTAGTGACATAAAAGTTGCATAATTAAATTTGCTACAATATAGAGTTGGTTAGAAATTTAAAAAATAGTCACCCTTGTTGCAAAATAGCAATAATTGCGAAAAAAAAACATGCAAAAACAAGTATTCGCATTTTACGTTTTTCAACCATTTATGCTTCACTTAGGACCTTCATATTTCACCCAGAAAAACTTTATGATACAGTAAAACAATACTGTAAACTTCAGTAAGATCGGTTCAATAGATTTTGCAAAATAAATTTTGAAATCCAGCGTTGGCAAAAAAAATTCATTTTTTCAAAATGTTACAAGATTGAAAATAAAGCAGATAGCAAGTTGAAATTTTTTTTGCGTATAGAAGTGTACTGTACCTTTCATTTCAAATTTGCAAAATTAAAATCGATTAACTACTACGGCGTCAAGATTTTTTTTAAATAAACATTAATTATTGGTGCTACGCGCAGGACAGCAGATAGTTTGCTCTGATTGGGCATTCCAATGACCTTTGATTACATTTCGATATAAATAAATAAATTTGTTTATTGCAAAATAAAAACACATACTCTATCCTTTGAAATAACACTTTTTTTAGCAAAAACTTTCTTTGTTCATATATTTTAACTTAGAGAATAAAAGTTTATTATTTTTAAATATATGCAATTGTTTAAACAATTGTTTCACAATCAATAATAAAATTAGTTTGATTTTTGTAGAATTAAAATATTAAAATACAACAAAATATAGAGTAAGAAAATAATATATTAGATAAAGATTGGAAGAAATTTTGGTGGAAATCAACTTGTGTGAGTCGAACACCGCTGTCCTGCGCGTAGCACCAAAAATTAATGTTTATTTAAAAAATTTCCTGACACCGTGGTAACTAATCGATTTTAATTTTGCAAATTGCAAATGAAAGGTACAGTACACTTCTATAAGCAAAAAAAATTCAACTTGCTATCTGCTTTATTTTGCAGTCCTGCAACATTAAAAAGTTTTTCTGGGTAAAATATGAAGGTCCTAAGTGAACCTAAATGGTTGAAAAACGTAAAATGCGAATACTTGTTTTTGTATGGTTTTTTTTTTCGCAATTATTGCTATTTTGCAACAAGGGATTTTTTAAATTTTTAACCAATTCTATATTGTATGAAATTTAATTACGCAACTTTTATGTCAGTACAACTTTTCTCAGAAATGAATAGTTATAAAGTTATAATCAAAATACCCATAAAAAAATCTAATTTTTCCTTCATATTTTGACATTTTGAATATTTAAACAATGTCCTGGACCATTTTGAATGGGAGGATAACTCAAATATTATTTGAGATATTTTCAAGCAATTTCTGCAAAAAAAAATTGAGCCACCTCTCAACGTCCATCTCAAAACAGATGAGCCCTGGCCCTGGATTCCGTGCACTGTAGATATCTACAGTCGCCTTCTATCGATGTCACGTGTCATGAAAATATTTGAATTTTTAGTTATTATTTTCTAGTTTTGCTAGGTTATACTCTAATTGATGCTGAAGTGACACTTAGTAAAACAAGAAAATATTTGAATTAAAACTAAAAATTCAAATATTTTTATGACAATTGCCATCGACAGAAAGCGACTGTAGATATCTACAGTGCACGGAATCTAGGCCCTGGACTATTAACAAATTTTCAGCTTGCTATTAATCAACTTTTTTTGTACGCGGGATCCAGGCCATATGGGACTTAGCTATTGATTGTATTAATGAAAATTACATTTGTCACAGTTGATATTTGACGATTCGATTTCCTTTCCGGAAATCGTTATCAAAAAAGATAACGATTTTACAATAGTGAGCTGTTATAACCAATAGGTAGTTGTTTGGCGATTATTGTTTCCAAAAATTGAATTTTTGGAAAACAATATTATACAGTGAGCACATAAAGGTTGGAATACATTGATTTTTTCGCGAATGGGCGATTTGGAAAATACATTCCGAAAGAGGTCGATTTTTATTTTTAAATTATGATTTTTTTGGCATTATATCATACTAGTGACGTCATCCATGTGGACGTCATGACGTAATCGATGATTTTTTAAAATTAGAATAAGGATCGTGTAATAACTAATTTGAATGGTTATATGTAAATTATTTAATTATTTACACATCGGTGTACACATCAAAAAGGGGTCATTTTTGATGTCTCGAATTTCCTAAACCTATCGCCCGATTTAAGCGATATTTCTAGTATGTTATAGCCTTATTCTTTAACAATATCGCTGTAATAATATTATTGCTAGACAGGTAAATTGTCATTGTATACCGGGTGTACCAATCAAACTGTAATTTTTTCTCAAAGTTCACCACACCCTGTGGAATATTCTAGTATTTATAAAATACATACTAAAATTAAAACTCAACTATAGCCTCAGATTTTCTTAACATTCTGTTTTTTGATTCAATTGCTTATATTGGATAATAAAAAAGTTAGGTACTTTAACAACTAGCCATGTTTTTCATCAATACACGGTGTGCGTCAAACTAAGGGGTAATTCTGCATGAAGAAGAAATGGTAGTTTGCTTTATAAACGTGTGTCCGCAAATGCTTCGTTTCCGAAATTCAGGCTGTTGAAATTTTTCTTACAAACTGACGATTTATTTATTGTTCTAAAACCGCTTGAGATATCCAAATGATATTTGGTGAGTTTTAAGAGGTAGTTATTGCGCATTTTTTGACATACAATTAAGAATTTTATATTCACCGTTGGCGTGTATACCGGTAATACGACACATAAATGGTGAACATACAATTTTTAATTGTATGTCAAAAAATGCGCAATAACTATAGTCCATTCATTTTACAGATTCCCAACTGTAAACAAACGCGCATGGAAGCTAAACAGGGTCGCCCTGAAGTACATTCTGTACATTTTACTTATATCCGAAATCACTGCCACCTTATGCTCCCTAAATCGCAATAAAATTCCTATGATATCATTTTGTATCGCTGGGCCAGCATACTGAATGTCATTCAGCGATCTTCCATTACTGGATGGTGAAGACCCATCAAATACAACCCTTAGTTTAGTCGTTAGACTTTCACTTTTAATCACCCCATGATGCGGCAAAAAATAAGATGCCTCTGAATCTGAATTATCTAAGGTCATATGACCTAAATCCTTATATGTTAATCTTAAAAACCAACACGCTACCTACAATTTGAATTTGCACACTGACCAGTTTGGTTTGGACCTGTAAAATGAGAATCCGCTTCGTTTAGGGCAATAAATTACATTTAACAGCCTCTTGACGAATGAGACGGCGAATAGTAACACGTACGTTTGCTTATAGTTGGGAATTTGCTATGTGAATGTGGTTTATCTCTTAAAACCCACCAAATTTCATTTGCATATCTCAACCGGTTTTAGAGCAATAAATAAATCGCCAGTTTGTAAGAAAAAATTCAACATCCCGTATCTCGGAAACGAAGCATTTGCGGACATATGTTTATAAAGCAAACGGTCATTATTTTTTGATGCAGAATTACCCGTTAAAGTTTGTCGCACTTATTTAGGAACACCCTGTATTGATGGAGAACATGGCCAGTTGTTAAAGTACCTAACTTTTTTATTATCCAACATAAGCGAATGAATCAAAAAACAAAATGTAAAGAAAACCTGAGGCTATAGTTGGGTTTCAATTTCAGTATTTTATAAAATGCTAGAATATTCCACAGGGTGTGGTGAACTTTAAGAAAAATAACACAGTTTGATTGGTACACCCGGTATACAATGATAATTTACCTATTTAGCAACAATATTATTACAGCGATATTATTAAAGAATAAGGCTATAACATATTAAAAAAATCACTTAAATCGGACAACAGCTTTAGGAAATTCGAGACATCAAAAATGACCCATTTTAAGGTGGTGCGTTAATTTCTTGGAGAAGTGTACATACACTCCTGGCCAAAAAAACCTGGAAACCTTGAAAATAGGTCATTTTTGATGTCACGTATCTTCTAAACCTGTTGTCCGATTTTAGTGATTTTTTTAATATATTATAGCCTTATTCTTTAACAATATCGCTGTGATAATATTGTTGCTAGACCGGTAAATTGTCATTGTATACCGGGTGTATCAATCAAACTGTGTTTTTTTCTCAAAGTTCGCCACACCCTGTAGAATATTCTAGCAATTATAAAATACTAAAATTAAAACCCAACTATTGCCTCATGTTTTCTTAACATTTTGTTGTTTGATTCATTCTCTTATGTTGGATAATAAAAAAGTTAGGTACTTTAACAACTAGCCATGTTTTCATCAATACAGGGAGATTTTATATAACTATAACAAACTTTAAGGGGTAATTTGCATGAAAAAATAATGACAGTTTGCTTTATAAACGTATGTTCGCAAATGCTTTGTTTCTGAGATACAGGGTGTTGACATTTTTCTTACAAACTGACGGTTTATGTATTGCTCTAAAACCGGTTGAGGTATGCAAATGAAATTTGGTGGATTTTAAGAGAAAGTTATTGCGCATTTTTGACGTACAATTAAAAATTTTATATTCACCATTGGAATGCATACAAGTAACAAGACCGGGTAGTATGACCCGTATGCACGCCAATGGTGAATATAAAATTTTTAATTGTACGTCAAAAATGCGCAATAACTTTCTCTTAAAACCTACCAAATTTCATTTGCATACCTCAACCGGTTTTAGAGCAATAAATAAATCATCAATTTGTAACAAACAATTCAACATCCCGTATCTTGGAAACGAAGCATTTGCGAACATACGTTTATAAAGCAAACTGTCATTATTTTTTCATTCAAATTACCCCTTAAAGTTTGTTATACCTATTTAAAATCTCCCTGTATTGATGAAAAACATGGCTAGTTGTTAAAGTACCTAACTTTTTTATTGAAGATATTCTTCTTTAGCGGCGAATCGCTCGAGGGTAAAATTGTACATTTACCGCGCGCCTGCGCTCACTGACAGTATGTAGTTCATTGCTAATCTTTCAAGATAGGTATGTATGTATCTGTAACCGTGCAAATAAGTCATTAAAAGAATATATTAGTGGTTTTAGGAAATGTATTATTTATTATAATTCTTGTGTTTTTGGATTAATAAAATATTATGTAAGCATAACATTTTTACACTATATGTCGCCGTGTTGTGTAATTATATCTGAAACTTACATATTTATTTCTAGTGCCTCGATGGCGTAGTTAGAAATGCGTTAGCACTGAGATTGGAAGGTTGCGGGTTCAATTCCCGGGCGATTCATATTTTTTTTTGTTTTTGGTTGTTTTAATAAAAAATTTTTGAAAGTGGTAGATAAGAAAGTTAGTTTGATTTTTAAATAAAATACAAATAACCTTTTAAGTATATTTACTTCGTTTAAATTACCTATTATATAATAGAAGAATATCTTCTTACGTGCGTACATAGTACACACACATTCTTTTTTATCCAACATAAGAGAATGAATCAAAAAACAGAATGTTAAGAAAACATGAGGCTATAGCTGGGTTTTAATTTTAGTATTTTATAAATGCTAGAATATTCTACAGGGTGTGGCGAACTTTGAGAAAAAAACACAGTTTGATTGATACACCCGGTATACAATGACAATTTACCTGTCTAGCAACAATATTATCACAGCGATATTGTTAAAGAATAAGGCTATAACATATTAAAAAAATCACTAAAATCGGACTACAGGTTTAGGAGATACGTGACATCAAAATTGACCTATTTTTAAGGTGTCCAGGTTTTTTTGGCCAGGAGTGTATAATATATTGTTCTGAAATTAATATGTTTCAAAACACGTTAGTCTTCAAAAATATGCGAATAGTTCTAGTTTGGTTTTATTCGACATGAGTATTTGTTTTGTTTTTGTATTGTCTATTTAGTGGTAAACCGCCATTAGATAGACCGCGCTTAATACTCGAGTAAATTTATTAGTATCATTGAACAAGATATATTTATGTGCTTTTACCTTTCCTCATTATAGGTCAATGTAATAGCCTTCTATTTTATTTTTATTATTATATTAAATTTACATTTGGCATTTACATATTTATATTATACATGTATGTATTACATTTCGCTTTATTTAGTTTGAAAATTTTAGTTTTTTTACGTGTGAAAATAATTAATATAGTCCGTTCGCTAAACTCAGACTCAACTGGCTAGTGATTTAACCTAGTAATTTTGCCAATTTCATAAAATTGTCAAAAAATTAATTACTAAATAGTTAATAATTACTAAATATTTAGTAATTTTGCAAATTTTGTCAAAATTGGCAAAAAACAAAAAAGTTACGTACTAAAATCTTTAGCCATTTGCGTCTGAGTTTAGCGAACCGACTATACATTATAAACGAATAGAATATCTTCGCACCACCTTAACCCTTAACTTGGCGGTGTGTACTCCAGGATACGTTATTGATTCAAATTAATTTCTCTATATATACGTAAAGTTGCCGCGAGATTTTAAACGTACCCTCTCCATAAAGCATTCGCCTAACCAATAAATTAATTTGAATGTCATACACAGAGATTTCCACCAATGAGAGAGCGTTTTATGTAAGCGTGCTCAAAATGGCTTTCAAAGAAGGTGTTACTTTGTGTCATTCGGAAAGTAAATTCATTTTTTAAATGTTTTGAACTATTATATGAATTGGTGAACTATAATTCTAGATAATTAGGCCTGCAACAAACAATCGTATAAAATAATATTCAGGATTTGTTTATAAACAAACAGATAGGATCAGTTTGAAAAGTAGTATCTCTGAAAATACATTGCCAGGTTAGCGGCAATTTAGATAGTATCCTTGAATATACATTGGCAGGTACTGATGAAAATTGAATGAGTATCTTTTTGGATACATTACCCGGTATACGGACAAATACTAACTGTTTCTTATTAGCTACTTTGCCCATTAGAGGATTAACAGAAAAGTGATAAAAACGTTTGGTATATTATGTAGGATGTCCCGTCAATATTTTTTGAATACAGTATGTTTTCATATTATGTATACTACTACTACATTGTTTTGATTTGCTTGTCTTGATAATGTTAAGAAGAAATGCGTACAATGTGCTTCCCCGTTTAGGATTTTGTCCTCTTCAGGGTTTGTGGTGAATGTTTAGTGTTGGCAGCAAAAGCAAACAGTCCGAAAAACACACTGGGGCAAGCGCCGTGTCCTGGTGTTCTTGGATCCTTGGTTAAGCCGGACGGTGGCGTCCAGAAGGCTAAGAAGTCAACAGAGAAGAAAGTTTGATGGATTGTTGTTGGTTCCATAGACATTTACGTGTACTGTCCGTGCTTTGCTCTCGACCAATCTCCCTAGAAACCATTGTACAACGACAGGCGAACCTGCGTCCCTCGTCGGCGGTCAGGAGGTGGCTTTGAGCGCAGCGTGGACAGTGAGCGTTCGAGTGGAGAAAATAGTTGCGGCTATTTTCTTGGGACGAACAGGTATAATTGTGCAATGAAGTTGGGAAACCGCAAAAAACCAACTTCTCCCTGTTCGGGGTAGGGAAGAGGAAATGTTAGAGGTGGGTACGGTAGGCTAACGGGGTAGCCTCAAGGATGTTTTCGTACTCCACCGGGAGTTCGTCAATGCATGTTTGCATTAGAGCGGACGGTACATGAATCTTTTTGCGTTTGGGCTTTCGGTGGAGTACGTGGCCGGAAGATGAACAGGAACATTTGAGAGATTCTTGGGTGTCGGAAGGGGGGCCGTTGATTACTTTGATTGTGAAGTTCCTGTTCAGAGAGTTTATTCTCTCGGTGATTTTGGGGGTGTTCGAGATGTTATGGATTTCGTTTGAGGGATATCGCCAGTGCTCATAGTTACATCTACGCAAGACTCTACGCTCTGTCCTCAACAACCTCTCTTGTTTTTGTCTAGAGCAAAGAGAGTAGATACATGACTTGTACTCCATGACGGGTCGAATAAAGGTCTTGTAAGTGTGAATGAGAGTCTTCTTGTGTGTCTTGCCAATTTTTCCAGAGAGAGCGTTGAGAAGTCTGGCCCTGTTCCTTACCCTGTCTAAAGTTGCCTTTAGATCTGCGTCCCAGTTGAGAGTCCTGGTAAACAGAACTCCCAAATAGTTCACAGTCGGGCTAACAACAAGCCTTTCTCCCAACAAACTCAGAGGATATTGGTCGTCTTCATTGCGAATGATTCTATTTGACACAGAAGGGGCGCGAAACACAATTGTTGTTGTTTTGTTCGCGTTGAGCGTGACTCTCCACTTACAACACCATTCGCCGACGCCGTCCAACAGAGCCTGGGCTCTTCTGAAGAGGAGTCTTGGGTTGTATCGAGAGGTAGTTGAGAGCAGAGTCGTGTCGTCTGCATAGAGAAACAGCCGAGTACCTGGGATATTTTGGTTAGTGATATCGCTGTTGTAGATGATGTACAACAGCGGCGCTAGGACTGAACCCTGGGGAACTCCAGCTTGTGGAGTGAAGGGGGTGGACTTTTGATCGCATATTTTCACTCTGACAGTACGATTGTGGAGGTAGGAGTGTACAATTTTGGTAAATTGCAATGGAAGCCCGATGTCCAGAAGTTTCCGAACAAGCCCGTCGTGCCAGACCTGGTCGAAAGCCTTCTGCACATCCAGAAATGTGGCTATGGCGAATGAACCATCGTTGATGGTTTGAGTAACTTTGGTAGTGAAGTCTATTAATGCATGTTTAGTAGATTTACTTGACTGGAATCCATATTGGAATTTTGGTATGATATTGTGGTTTTCGAGAAAGTTATTGAGCCTCTCTTTTAGGATTAGCTCAAGAACTTTACCCAGAGTATTGATTAATGAAATTGGTCTATAGGATTCCACGTCGGTTGGGGGTTTGCCTTTTTTCAAAAGCATGATGGTGTTGGCCACTTTCCAAGGAGTAGGAAAGTGGCTGTTTTTGAGACATGCATTGAATATTTTAGTTAGAAGAGGGATGATACTCTCTGGAAGTTTTTTGAGGCACCTTCGATTGATGCCATCAGGTCCGGGAGCGCTGTTTTTGCCGATTTGGCAAAAGCTCTCCGTTTCCCTGTCTGTGAGGGGGTCCATGATAGGATCATAGACTGGAATGTAGTGGTTGAGAGTAACATTTACAATGTATTCTGTGTTGAATTTAAATATACGATCAAAGTTCGGGTTATCTGGCGTTTGAAAATTGTTTTGAAGCGAATTTCTGAATGCTTCGGCTTTCCCTTCTGGGGAATTGACTATGTGATTGTTGACCAACAGATGAGATGGTTGAGATAATTTTTGTTTTGTTAGGACTTTGAATTTTTGCCAGAATTTACTTCCGTCTCTGTAGTCCAGTTTTGAGGTAGCATCTTCCCACCGGCGAGCCGTTAGGACAGATATCTCCCTCTTTATCCTGGCACAGATCCGGTTGTACTCTGTTTTGATAAGTGGGTTTCTGTTGGCCTTGTATTGACGTAGAAGACGTCGTTTTTGTTGAATTTTGGCAATGATGTATTGTGGAAGTGCCGGTGATGTATAAGTTATTTGTTTGAGTGGAATTGCGTGCGTGATCGCCTCAGTGATGAGGTTCTCGATATCGGTTGCACTGGTGTCGATACTATCGTTGGTATCGAGTTCGCCTAACATAGGGAGATTTTGTGTGATGAAGTTTTGGAATTCAGTCCAGTTAGCGTGACGATAGTCTCTTATAGATCTTGGAGGGTTTGGTTGTTTTGGAATGAGTATGTCGGTGTCGACAAGAAGAGGTACGTGGTCTGACGTTATCGAATCACCTATGTGGCATCTATCCCCGAACCGATCAAGAATGTTACTAGTAACTAGGATGTGGTCGACAATAGAAGCCCCATTGGCGTTCAAAAACGTGAATTCAGCGTTGGTGATTCTTGAAATAGGAAGGTCTAGTAGATAATCCGTGAGGCGGATGCCTTCTGGGTTTTGACGATGATCACCAAACTGTGTGTGTCTACAATTTAGATCGCCCATCAACACAGCCTTGCCGAGCCTCGAAAAGTACTCTAGCAAATGCCTGTTGAGTGGTTGATCCGGGTGTTTGTAGTAAGAGACTATCGTGAGGGTTTCGTTATTGGGGATGTGCACGTCAATTGCCAGGAAGTCCACATCAGGTGGACGAAAATTTTGTGGGAATGTGTGTGTGTGTTGTGCGGTATTCCGTGTTTCACGAGAATACCATTCCCACGTGAAACCTGACAACGGCTTCGATGGATGATCGAATATCCTGCGAAGTGTGGATCGTTTTTCGACAGAGTATCTGTGAGTGCGAGGATCTGGATGTTATGCTTCGACAGGATATTCTTGATGAGGGGTCTCTTTTTGGAGAGACCCTGACAGTTGACTGATATTGACTGAATATTATTAGAAATTCCCGAAACAGATCGATTTTTATTTTTAAATTACGATTTTTTGGCATAATACTAGTGACGTCATCCATCTGGGGGTGATAGCATTATCGATGACACCGAAAAACAAGATTCGTAGTCACGTCCAGAATATACCTGGGGAAGATGTCAGAAAAGATCTTTTCGGACACTTTCCAACTTTTACAACCAAAGGATGATCCCGTAACTGCTGCAAAGGACAAACAGCAATGAGTTGTACAAAATGTAGGGCGAGATTATGTTTTATGTAGGGCGAGAGTATTATTATGTTTTTAGGATTTTCATAATAACTAAATTTTGTAATTGTTTAACTATGTACTTATAATTACTTTTTACTTTTATTTTTTGAGTGTTCCAAGTTTTATTTGAAGTTTTGAATTTAAGCTTTAAAAATAATTGTTTGATCATCATTGTAGTTTATTTATAATTTATAAATGTATATGATTAATATATTAATTGATTCAATACTATGTGTATGGTTGAAACCCCTACACAAAAAGCCATCTATTCATAATTGAAGTAACACAAAATTCCACAAAATAAAATGACAACATTAAACAAATCTACAAATGTTTCGCTGAAAGTCTTGAAAATTCTAAAGACTTTAGCGAAACAATTTATTGTAGATTTGTTTATTGTTATCATTATATTCTGTGGAATTTTGATAATTTTGTTTTAATTCAATAACCCAATATTATTTATTATATTGGTCCAAACTACAAATATACATCTTGGCAATGTATCTATCTAGATACGGAGGTATTTTTTTAATAGCCTGGCAATGTATCTATTGGGCATCAGTACTGGTTTCATAGTGTTCCTGGCAATGTGTCTTGCGAGGTACATTGTAATGTACGGTACGCCTAGCAGTGTATCTTATGGGATACAATGTCAATAAAATGTCAAAAATTTAAAATAGAAAAAAAATGTAATTGACTCTGATAATGAAGCCCTCTAAAAATGACATTCAGTAAGCAAAAACATTTTTCTTACAGCGGTTATAGGCGCGCAAAATTAAGGGTTAAAAATGGGTAATTTTTAATGTCTCGAATTTCCTAAACATGTACGATTTAAGTGATTTTTTAAATATATTATAGCATTATTCTTTAACAATATCGATGTAATAATATTGTTGCTAGACAGGTAAATTGTCATTGTATACCGGGTGTACCAATCAAACTGCGATTTTTCTCAAAGTTCGCGTGGCCCTGTGGAATATTCTAGCATTTATAAAATACTAAAATTTAAACTCAACTATAGCCTCATGTTTGGTTAACATTCTGTTTTTTTATTCATTTGCTTATGTTGGATAATAAAAAAGTTAGGTACTTTAACAACTAGCCTTGTTTTTCGTCAATACAGGTTGTTTCTAAATACGTGCGACAAACTTTAAGGCACATCAAAGAAACATGAAACGTAAATCAAGTTTCATGGAAATAAAACACTGCTAAACAAATAGACGTCCGGCCATTTATGAAACTTTCCGAAAATAAAAATGTGTTATGAGCATGAATCACACTCGTTTCATTGGTAGGCGGACTTCAAGATTTGTTTAGCCATGTTTAATTTTCATGAAACGTGTTTTACGTTTCATGTTTCATGTTTTTCGTTTCCTGTTTCGTTGGTGTGCGGCTTGCCAAGGGGCAATTCTGCATGAAAAAATAATGACAGTTTGCTTTATATGTACGCAAATGCTTCGTTTCTGAGATAGGGGTGTTGAAATTTTTCTTACAAACTGACGATTTATTTATTGCTCTAAAACCGGTCAAGCTATGCAAATGAAATTTGGTGGGTTTTAAGAGGTAGTTATTGCGCATTTTTTGATATACAATTAGGAATTTAATATTCACTATTGGCGCGCATACGGGTAATATGACCCGTATGTGCGCCAGTGGTGAACATACAAAATCAGTTTGTAAGAAAAATTTCAACACCCCATATCTCGGTAAATCTCATATTCTCGAGTGAATCAAACTGTCATTTTTTTTTCATGCAGAATTACCCCTTAAAGTTTGTCGTACACCCCGTACTGAAGAAAAACATGGCTAGTTGTTAAAGTTGTACTACCTAACTTTTTTATGGCTAGTTATAGACTCAACATAAGCGAATGAATAAAAAAACAGAATGTTGAGAAAACATGAAGCTATAGTAGTTGCGTTTTAATTTAAGTATTTTATAAAAATTATAAATGTTACAATATTCCACACGGTGTGGTGAACTTTCAAAAAAAAACACAGTTTGATTGATACACCCGGTATACAATGACAATTTACTTATCTGGCAACAATATTACTACATCGATATTGTTAAAGAATAAGGCTATAACATTTAAAAAATTACTTAGATCAGACGACAGGATTAGGAAATTCGAGATATCAAAAATGAGCAATTTTGTGGGTGATGTGTTAATTTCTTGGATAGTCCTGTCGCCAGTAGGGGTACAACGGCCTCCTTAATTCAGATGGACTTACCCAAGTTTTCTTTATGTATTTTGACCCGTAGAACACGAATTTTTTGGGTAACAGTCGATCCGGATGTCGATAAGATTGTTATAAACAAAGAACTTGAGGAATCACATAACAGCGATTTTTCGCAAAACAACATTTTTTTGTATATTTTGAGTCATTCTAAGCAAAAAATGTTTTTACAAGTTTATTCGTAGGATGCATAGTTTTCGACATAAACGAGGTTGAACTTTTAAAAAATCGAAAAATTGCAATTTTTGAACCCGAATAACTTTTGATTGAAAAATAAAATAGCAATTCTGCTTACTGCATTTGAAAGTTCAAGTCAAATTCTATCGGCTTTGATTATTTTCATTGCTAAAAAATACTTTTTTTATTGTTAAACAAAGCTATAAACACATAGTGATTGAATGGTGTTTTCAATGCATTTCTAATTTTTGAAATCGAACGAGTAGGCGCGCATACAGAATTTCTACGTATATTACGTACATTTGGCATGGGAAACAATATGTGTTTATAGCTTTGTTTGACAAATAAAAGTTTTTAGCAATGCAAATAATCAAAACCGATGTAATTTGACTTGAACTTTCAAATGCAGTAAGCAGAATTGCTATTTTATTTTTTAATCAAAAGTTATTCCGGTTCAAAAATTGCACTTTTTCGATTTTTTGAAAGTTCAACCGCGTTTATCTCGAAAACTATCCATCCTACGAAAAAACTTGTAAGACCTTTGGGTGCTGAGAATCGCCCAAATAATACAAAAAAATGTTTTGTTTTGCGAAAAATCGCTGCTATGTAATTCCTCAAGTTCCTTGTGTATAACAATCTTATCGACATCCGGATCAACTGTTACCCAAAAAATTCGTGTTCTACGGGTCAAAATACATAAAAAAAACTTGGGTAAGTCCATCTGAATTAAGGAGGCCGTTGTACCCCTACTGGCGACAGGACTAGGAGTAGTGTATAAAAAATGTAAAATTTTGTGGGTGACCCGTTTTCTATGAGGGCAGTGTATTAAAATAACAAATTTTTGCATGTTAGAGTGCAATATATCAGAACCAAGTCGTAGGTTGGATTTGCAGGAACTTGGATTTGAGTCCTTGACCTCATAACCTAATTCGCTTTTCATAGTTCTAAGGAAAATAGAACACGCGAAAACATTTTATCATTGTCTAAACAATCAATTTATGACATCATTAAGGAATACGTCTCTAGCGAAATGAATTGGTATAATCCGCTTAGGTATTTTATTTTTGGATTCTTTTCCAAAGCATGTATTCTATTGACTAAATATAACGTGACCCAAATAAAAATGATGTCTGAATATCTATTTGTATTTATCAAAGCAGGGATAATAAAAATAAATATTCGTCATTAAATTCATAATTTTCGTGAATACCCTGGCAAAAAGACGTCATAGCAAATAATTGTTATATATTTTTGTTAGGGTATTTTATTTTAAATGGTTAACATAAATCTCTGATGTTTGGGAAAAAGGGCTTAAGTCAGAATTTCGCAAAAAAAAATTTTGATGCCTTCTGGACCAAAAAAATCAGCTCTTTTTATTGGTACAAACGGTTTAAGTCTACCACATTATAATTCAAAGTTATTCACGATGATATGAAGGTCGCAAACATGATTGTTCAATATGGTATGGCAATAAGACTTAAGTCAATTTACGTCTCTTGTACCATATATTGGAAAAGATCTGCTATGATCTAGAAGGCATATGTCTTGACATAAGTCTTGCTGATCTTAATTTATTTTCGGTTGTTTGATCAATAGGTAAATGTTTTTATAAAAATATTGTGTGTACACCGAAAAATAAAAGTTTTGGCTACTAATGAATAATAATATTGACATTAGTTATATTTTAATTACTTATTAAATAGTTATCTATTTTCTAGCACAGCACTTTTTTATTTTAGTTGTATTGGCAAAATAAGTAGACCATGACATAACTAAGTAAAATCTCCAGTGGCGGAACGCTGCATGGAGGACAATTATTGTGGATGCGTCGCAAAAAAAATACAAACTGCGAATTTGACCCCTTATAACTACCCTCGTCCCCCACTCCGGTTTCCGCCACTGGAGATTTTGCTTAGTTACGTCATGATCTACTTTCTCCCAAATTTTGGTTCACTATCTCGATCACGAACGTCACAAAAAATCCCTTATAATTTTTATATTCACTCCTGCCCCCACCCCTTTGTCGGTCACGCAGCGTTCCACCCCTGGAGATTTTACTTAGTTGCGTCATGACCTACTTATTACCAAATTTTGGTGCATCTCGATCATGAGCGTCACAAAAAAATAATAAAAATCGCGACTTTGACCCTTTATAACTACCCTCGTCCCCCACTCTAGTTTCCGCCTCTGGGGATTTTACTTAGTTATGTCATGGTCTACTTATTCCCAAATTTTGGTGCACTATCTCGATCAGGAACGTCCCATACTATCAGTATTGTATAAACGTTATACGGGATCTGATTGGGTGTTAAAATCATCTGTCAATAATAATTGTTCAATATGGAGATTTTGGATAAACAAATTAATGTTGTGTATATTAGTTTTTATTGTTGTGATGGCAGAGAAAAAAGTTTTATAATATTGTAATAGTGACTTTTTAAATAGTTTTTAAAAGCGACAGGTACGTAATAATTGTATATGTTTCAGTATCCTAATAAAAAATTTCATAGGTACCTACCTATTATTAGGAAAATTTAAAAAGAACCAACCAAAATAGTATGTAATCCTTTGATTTACATAATTTGATTACCATCAAAATTTTTATCAATATTTACCTAATATATTGTTTTCTTACTTTATGTTTTGTTGTATGCAGTGGTGTCATGGCAAAATTAGCAGTGCGGGAACGCAGTGCCGGAACGCACTGCTAATTTTTGTTTACAAAACCTAAATTCTCTATTATTTTTAACTTTTGTTAACCAGTGCGGGAACGGCGTTCCCACGCGTTCCCACACCATGACACCACTGGTTGTATGGTAATATTTCTGTCAATTCTAAATAATTTCAATTCAAAATCAAAATAATTTGGTCAAATTCAGAACCGTCAAAAGTTTAATCCGTTTAGTTAGTTGATCTTCGCACATGATGACACATGGTCTCCGTGGGTAAAAGTTTAAGGTAAATGAATTTCAATACTAACTGCGCTGATAAGCGAGTTTGAACCCCAATGGAAACTTTTTTTTTACATTTTATGATTGTAAGTTTATTTATTATATAATTTTTTTCAGAAAATACGTATTTAGTTAAAATTTATTCCTAAATCGTTCTGAAATCATTTGTGGCATTTTTCAATGTGTTTGTTTGTGTGTGTTTTATTCTTTTATTATTTTAATTTTTGGCACTGTTTTAATAAAAAATTTTGAGAAGTAGTAAGTATTATAAAACTATACTAAAATTACAATCAAGGTGCAGTAGAAATAAACAAACCAAGGCACGTTAAATGCTACTAGGAACATTTCCGAATCATAATTTACAATGTATATACATTGTAAATCCCAAATCATGTTTTCCAAAGTTTATATGTATATTGTAAATTATGGTTTGTAAACATTGGTTTGTTTATTTCTACTGCATCTTGATTGTAAATTTAGTAGGTATAAACGGTTTTACGCTTTTACTCTTTAATATATATTTTAACTGACGACATACGATACATGAGGAAGCCATGTCTTATACACGAAGATGAAATTATTTCCTATAGTGCGAAAGGAATAGTGTTCAAAGAAAGAAACTCTGTCCAATGTACAAGCTATACTCTGTACCTCAAGCTATACTCTCAAAAAATTCCACCCAAAACATCACACAGCCAGGGCCGTAAGTACGATGTTGGGGGCCCCGGGGCAAACGTGATCTGGTGGCCCCCTTTCCGGGGGGTCTAGGGGGTTTACCCCAGCGGAAGGGGAGGGGTCCGGAAAAATGTTTGATATTTAACCCCTTGAAAACGCATTCCATGACTGAAGTTTCTTGTACCTCTACATATTGCTATTTTAGTTGATCAACACAAAAAAAATTGAAATTACCTTATTTTTTCTGTTTTCATAAAAAAATATACTGTGATGTTAAGTACATTGTTTGGCTACAATGTAGGTTTGAAATCACATTATATTGCCTATAGGCAGTATAACGCGATTACAAACGCGTTATATTCCCTATAGACTATAGGCAGTATAAAGCGTGTAGCCGAACAATGTAAAAGGCAATTTGCCTTTTTACAAATATGTTGTTATCATCAAAATATTTATATTATTATTAATTGTAATTTTATTTTACCATTTCAATGTTATTAGTTTGAAATCTCTTGAGACACAAAGTGAAACGTAGTTTAACATACCACATTGTATACCACAAAAAGCTACATTTTGAAGCTTTATTCAGTATGTTTAGAAGTGTTCTTAAATTATTATAGTACAAAATTAAGAATAATTAGACGCAATAATCGAAGATGTAGCTTATTTTATTTTAACAAATAGAAAACATGATTACATTTCAACATAATATATTTACAAAAAAATTACATTATCTATTGACATTGGAGTTACTACAGTTTCCCGATTAAAACTCCTTCTTTCTTACTTTTATCGCGGCAAACTCATCAATGTCGTTGTCTAGGTTGAACCTCTTGGCACGTTCATTTTCAATAGAAAGTAGAGCTAAGTTGCTAAGTTTTATTTCGCCAAAATAACTAATTTTCTCAGTAATAATTTATATCTTTACTAAAGGTCTCGGGAGCCCCAGCATAGCTCGGGCCCCCTCTTCCAATGGCATTTTAGGCTTTATTACGCCGGAATAACTAATTTCCTAAGTAATAATTTAAATTTTCATGTTAAGAGGAAACAGTAGCGATCAACAGGTAGCAAAAACGCGTTCCAAGATTGCGGCTGTAATTTTGAATATATTTCGAGATATTTGGCACACGTATTCGTAATATAATAAAGAATGGCGGTGCAGAGCCCAATTTGAAAAATATATTAATATGTGGAAATTACTCTGTAATTAAATACAATATTAAAAAAACGAGCCTGTACCGCCATTAAGAAGAACAAAAAAAAGAATGTGTGTGTACTTTGTACGCACGTAAGAAGATATTCTTCTATTATATAATAGGTAATTTAAACGAAGTAAATATACTTAACAGGTTATTTGTATTTTATTTAAAAATCAAACTAACTTTCTTATCTACCACTTACAAAAATTTTTTATTAAAACAACCAAAAAATAAAAAAAATGAATCGCCCAGGATTTGAACCCGCGTCATTCCAATCTCAGAGCTAACGCATTACCAACTACTCCAGCGAGGTCCTTGTAATTGACATGTAAGTTTCGGATATAATTAAACAACACGGCGACATATAGTGTAAAAATGTTATGCTTACATAATATTTTATTATTTTACTACAGAGAAACACAAATCCAAAAACACAAGAATTATAATAAATAATACATTTCCTAAAAACACTAATATATTCTTTTAATGACTTATTTGCACGGTTACAGATACATACATACCTATCTTGAAAGATTAGCAATGAACTACATACTGTCTGTGTACATACTGTCTGCGCAGGCGCGCAGATTTATGTACAATTTTACCCTCAATCGAATCGCGCCTAAAGAAGAATATCTTCAAAAATACACTTTCTTCAAATAAACTTTTTTATCCGATGCCTAGATTTTGTGTCATTTTGGAACTACTAAAATTTTTTATTTCATTAGTAGTTCCAAAATGACACAAAATCTAAGCATCGGATAACATAGTTTATTTGAAGAAAGTGTATTTTTTTGTTCTTCTTAATGGCGGTACAGGCTCGTTTTTTAATTTTGTATTTAATTACAGAGTGATTTCCACATATTAATATATTTTTCAAATTGGGCTCTGTACCGCCATTCTTTATTATATTACGAATACGTGTGCCAAATATCTCGAAAAAATATTCAAAATTACAGCCGCAATCTTGGAACGCGTTTTCGCTACCTGTTGATCGCTACTGTTTCCTCTTAAGGTCTCGGTGGCCCCAAAGTAGCTCAGGCCCCAGTGGACCCTGTTATGTTCCAATTGCATTTTAGTCGACAAGACTAATTTCCCAGTAAAAAATTAAAACTGTATGTTGAGGTCTAGAATGCCCCTGTAAGGTCTTTTTAAAATTGTGTCATTTGAAAATATTTCATTGGGATCGGCTTTTAAAATACATATTTTTATTTTCCTCGTTAAAATATATGCACGGCCAACCAAAAGGTGGGCACCGCCCCGGTTGCCCCAATGGTAGTTACGGCTCTGCACAGAGCCTCCATTAAACAATCTCGTCTCTCTGTTGCTCTGTGCATACCGCTTACTTGGTCGACAAATAACTCTTAAAGTGTTGACTAGAATTATTGTTAACGTTATGTGCCTTTCTGTTTTTAAAGTTTTTTAACTGTTATTTTTTATTGTTAATTTAGTTTTGTTATAAACACGTCATGTGTCACGTTATATAGTTAAAATACGTCATGTTAAAGAATAAAACTGTCTATATTCTTTGTTTCTAAAGATATCAGGGACATTCAAAAAATAATATGTTCACAAAACATAAGACTACAATTCGAGTTCGATGTCTACCCACACTTATACTTTGTCCTCATTTCAGGGTGTCTCAAACTTAACATAAGATATGTTTTCTTACAGCCGGCATAAGTACAAAAAAGAAGTTTGACTAAACCTTTCGTTTGATCAAATCGGTTTTATTTTTCCCATCCCATAAAATATCATCAATATATTGAGGCGCCGTCAGCATTATTGACCGTGTGAGGGGAATAGGAGTAAATACGTATTTTTTTTATATAAACAACAGTCTTGCACGTGAAGAGGTTTCAGCAGTATTTCGTATACTTCCAAGAGTTTTGTTGACTTTGGTCCAGCAACATGTGGGACTATGCTGAATAGACAAAATTAAGCTAGATAATAAGCTATTGAGTCGTGTCGGCTACCGTATTTTATTTTTATTGATCAAAATTTTTGAGTCGTGTGAACGCTACCGTTTTTTTACCATTAATTCGTCAATAAAGGTCAGTAAAGGTCGCCTAATGTGTATTATTTGTCAAACCTTATTTTCAATACCTTCGTTTTATGTATTTTCACTTTTGTCTTCATATTATGAGTTTTCAATATCAATGATATTAGTTGTTGTTATTCTCAGGGATTTTTATTCGGGTTTTTGCAAGCACATTATAAGAAATGAATAAATCGTATAATTTTCTAATTATAATTAATCAAATAACATAAACATAATTAACGTTCATTTCACTTTCTGCAAGGTGGCATTTTGAGGATATTAGATCATCATTCTATAGATATTACATCATTCCATGTACATGTACACTCCATAGGCGTCACAGTTATATAGAGGTTCAGTTTGTTAATCTTTTTCCAAAGTCAGTTTGCCAAGTGTCGGCTTTCGAGATTTTTTGATGCCAATGCCGACCATTGGCGTGGAAATTAAGAAAAAGGATCAGTTCATCAAACGCATATTTTCAAGAAAAATCATATAATTTTTATTAATTTTTGCATAATTATATTCAGGAAAATCTCTTAATTTTTGGGCAGAAATTGTTAAAACAATTTTTTAAACAAATTCAAAATATCACCTTTTGTGCTCCAAAAAATATTGTTTTAGGTTTTTGAGTGACTCTAAATAAGAACGTTACTTTGTCATTTTGCTCAAAAGTTGATAGTTTTCGAGTTATAGGCGATTTAATATCTGAAAAATGCGAAAATACGCATTTTGGAGGCTTAAAACTCATATATAATTTATATATAAATTATTATCTTTGATGTTCTCAAGAGCTTAAATTGAAGCTTAAATATTAATTTTGAATATTCTAAACAGTAATCGAGTCTAACTTCAATTTAGACCGTTGTTTTTTAATTGTTAATTATGCGCATCCATCACATGTTTATGGTAATCTCTTATTTTGCTTTGTTCTGAAAAACATTTTTTTTTTTGTTTATTTTGTGTGTCATTCTAAACAAAAAAGGTTTCTTGTCATTTTCTGAGAAGTTAATAGTTTTCGAGTTGTAAGCGATTTAAAATCTGAAAACAGCAAAAATAGGCATTTTCGAGGCTTGAAAACTCATATGTAAGTTATAATTTTTGAGGTTATCGTAATCTTAAATTGAATTTTAACCATTCATTTTCAAGGTTCTGAAGAGAAATCGGGTCTAACTTTAATTTAGACCGTTGTTTTTTAATTGTTAATTATGCGCGTCCATCCGATTTTTATGCCGTATACCATTTCAGAAATCTCTTATGAACTTCTCAGAAAAATGAAAAGAAATATTTTGTGTTTAGAATGACCTACAAAATCTAAAAAAATGTTTTTCAGGGCAAAATAAGAGATTTTTGAAATAGTATACGGCATAAAATCGGATGGACGCGCATAATTAACAATTAAAGAACAACGGTCTAAATTGAAGTTAGACCCGACTACTATTCAGAATCTTGAAAATGAATGTTTCAACTTCGATTTAAGCTCTTAACAACTTCAAAAATAATAATTTAAATATGAGTTTTTAAGCCTCTAAAGTGCGTATATTCGCATTTTTCAGATCGCCTATAATTTGATTCGCCTATAACTCGAAAACGATCAACTTTTGAGAAAAATGACATTGTTTAGAATGACCAAATAATTTAAAAAAATATATTTTGGAGCAAAAAAGGTGATGTTTTAAATTTGTTTAAAAAAATTTTAAAAAATATATTTTGGAGCAAAAAAGGTGATGTTTTAAATTTGTTTAAAAAAATTGTTTAAAAAAATTGTTTAAACAAATTCTGCACAAAAAAATAGCTCGGCGCCCTTCAGATTTGTTTAAGGGTATGATAGGTTTAATTAATATGATACTTTTTTCAGTAACTATGTATTCAGTGATTGTAACAATTTATATACTGTACAACAAAAACTAATACTCAATCGAGAAAATAGGAAAAGTGATAAAGTGATTTTCAATATAACACCTACATACGGGGTGTCCCGGAAAATAGTGCGTTCCTTTAAGGCATGGATAGAATACACAATGTAGAACAAAAAAGTCCTATACCATTTTTTTCTAAAGTTAACCGTTTCCAAAAAAAAAGATTACATTGGTTTCCATATACCTGAATTTTAATCTTCAGAAAATGAAATAATCTGGCAACATGTTACTCATTGGTGAATAAGAACTCGTTTGTGTCTTACAGTATTTAAAATATTCCAACCTAATACTTACTATTTTTGTTTACTATAATTTTTTTTTAAAATGTAGTTGAAATATGGCATAATTTTAAACGAATTATACTTAGATATTTTAAGATGAAAACACATATTTTAACTGAACCACCACTTTTGCGAACACATGAATTCATAGAGGAACATGCACTCACACTCATACGACGAGAAATTCCAGCAAAACATTTTGAAAGAATTTTAGTAGATATTATGCCTCTCCATTTATTGATCTGCCATAAATAAACAACATAATATAATAATATTACTCATGAACACACGATTCAAAAACATTTTCGGCGTTGACACTAAACAGGAATCTTCCAAATTATCTGTTTACTAAACATGGGACTATTTACGTTTAGATTCTTGTACTTCACAGAGTTGCCAGATTTGAATTTGCGTTCCAAAATGTTTTATAGTTTTTTGGTCAAACGGTTGAATTTAGAAAAAAATGTTATAAGAGTTTTTTGTTCTACATGGTGTCTTCTACCTATACCTTTAAGGAACGCACTATTTTCCGGGACACCCTGTATATATTGTTGCTATGGAACGCTTACAATTTTGAACATCTTTAACAACAAAATACTTTGATCACAGAATATATCCTGCGGTATTCTCTGCTTGGATCTTCCATAAATAATAAACAATAAATAACTTTTTATAAGTTCACGTTTTAAATCAATTATTATTTATCAAATACACTATCAATATTACCCATTTACATAATCACCAACTCAAAATATTCCCGATGCCATGTCAAATATTTAAAATTGTCACTATATTCTATTCGACTCAGTGCGTTGTATGACAAGGATAGCGAATATTCGATTTGGAAAATATCACCACGGACATGGTGTCCATTTTTTTCGAATCCTGAAAAAACTAATAAATATTTTTAAAAAATTTAAACGCAGTATGAAAGACTAAATTATTATCGAGGGCCGAAAGTCCCTTAAAATAAATGAAAATTTCTTTTTAATGAGATATTTGATAAAAATCACACTACATTTTCTCTTAGTTTTCCACCTCTGGAACTTATTAAAATAAACATTATAGAAGCTTTCAGGTACTTTCGGCTCTCGGTAGGAACATAGTCTTTCATTCTGCGTAATATTTCAAAAATACTTATTAGTTTTCTCAGGATTCGAAAAAAATGAATCCCATTTAAATAGAATTGGAGCCGAAAATTTGTACCGATTCCCTTACAAGACAAAACATTTATGTTTTGAACAACAAATAATCTTCTTCTCATAGCATGGATGTCCATGATGTCAAAACCTGTAGATGTAATATCATAAAATACTGTTAAACTGTAATTAAAATCACATGTTACATTAACCTTTAAGACAATTTTACATATCCATTTATTTATTCCGTTTTTTTTTTCATTTCAGATCCATCAACAACAGTTGACAGAAACTCGTACTCGTCGTCAAGTAGAAATCAGCGAAATCGACGGTCGCCTGGCAGAAAAATATGAGGCTAAGCTTCAAGAGGCTCTACAAGAACTCAGAGATCAATATGAAAGTCAAATGGCCAACAACCGTGGCGAAATCGAGTTGCTTTACGAACAGAAGATTAAGAACTTGCAATCAGCTAATGACAGACATGCTGCCTCTGCCTCCGGTGCTCTTGACGAATTGAGACAAGTTAGAACCAGAATCGATACTTTGAATTCTCGAATTAGCGATTTAGAGAACCAGAACGCTGGCTTAGCAGCTCGTGCTAGAGATTTGGAGAAGTTGTTAGAGAATGAGCGCATGCGCCATGTGGAAGACCTCGCAATGTTAGAAAGAGAATTGCATAGACTCCGAGAAGAAATGGCTAATCAACTTCAAGAATACCAGGATCTTATGGACATTAAGGTTTCTCTTGATTTAGAGATAGCTGCTTATCGGAAACTGCTCGAATCTGAAGAAGCTCGTCTTAATATTACCCCAACAGGTAGTGAAGTTCATGAAGTAACTCACAGTAGGAGCCAACGCAGCTCGTCGCAACGTCGCACTCCAGTCAGATTGGGAGCCAAAAGAAAGCGAACACTACTCGAAGAAAGCCAAGAGTCAAGCATGAATGACTATACGGTGAACAGCTCCTCAAAAGGTGACATTGAAGTCGCTGATGTCGATCCAGAAGGACACTATGTTAAGTTGCACAATAAAAGTAATCAAGAAGTCGCACTTGGAGGATGGCAAGTCATTAGACGTGTTGGTGAGGAGGAAACTACATTCAAATTTCACAGGTACTTTATAGATATTTTATACTACATTAAAAAAGTACATATTATGTAATCCTATATCCTTTTGATCTCGGGAACCTTTGGCTCTGATCTTGTTTACTTTTTTCGTTTGTCCATATTGGTCCAACGAGTAGTTAGGGAAAGACAGTCTACCTCTCGCAGAACCATACGATGGGATGCAACCTGTTGCCTCAAAGGAACTGTTTCTGACACTGTCACCCTAGTTTGTTCTAGCCTTCACCACTGTGTCACGACTTGGCTTGGGTATCGTTTATCGACTATCTCCAGTCTAGATCCACTGGGTTCAACAGTTTCAACAGCGCCACCTCGAGGACAGCCCAATCAAGATTGCACAAAAGAAAAACTCGTTCCTTGGAATTAATTCCTTCCCTGCTCAGATTTTTGCAGTGGTGAACCTAGAAATTTGCCTTGGAGGGATGGGGGAGGGGACTTAAAACACCAACCAAAAGACATAAGATAAACCCAAACTACATCATCATCATCATCATTGGCTCTACAACCCATGGTGGGTCTTGGCCTGTTCCAGAATCAGCTTCCATTCCTTCCTATCCTTCGCATTGATTTTTCATTTTCGCTTTCTTAATATTCGTAACTTATCTTCCACCTGGTCCGTAAATCGTGCTCTGGGTCTGCCTCTTCTGCTCACGCCATCCGGTCTTTGGCTATACATGTTTTTTGACCATCTCATTAATTCTCTCTAAGTGGACTAGCCATTGCAGCCGGTTTTTTTGATAGATCTACCAATACTAAGCTTACTATAAAGGCGATAAAGCTCAAAACTATAGTGTCTACGCCATAATCCGTTTTCCTGCACACCTTTATAAATCTGAGGATTTTACGTTCAAAACAGCCTAACCATTCTTCATCACTTTTTGTTTTCGTCCACATTTCTGATGCCTTAGTGAGGACGAGCTTGTATAGAGTTATGAGTTCTGTATATTTTATCAATATTTTTTTTGTGACTATGTTAGATGTTAAAAGTTTCTTTAATCCGCAGTACGCTCTATTTGCTAGATATTCATGTGTTCTACAGTTACTGTATTACTTTAGCTTTAGATCACCGGTTCTCAATCCGTGGTACATGTACCACTGGTGGTACATATCAGCATTTAGGTGGTACACAAAACGCAAAAACAGACGAAATCAGTACCACTATTATAGCGTTGATTGAAATATTAATATGGTTTATATGGATTATAGTTAATTAGATCAACTAGCTAGACAGGTATTTCAGTTAGGTGGTACCAAAAATAATAGTAAGTATTTGGTGGTACATGACTCAAAAAGATTGAGAACCGCTGCTTTAGATGATTTGTGAGCCTAGATATATGAACTCTCTTAATCCTTCAAAGGTTTATGTTCCAACCGTTAGATCTTCTGTTTTGCTACTTGATTATTATTTGTGAATTATTTTTTTTTTTCATCTCCTGCCTTTTATATGAAGCTTTTCCAGAATTGACAGATTGATTGTGTGTTCTGTCCAGGGCGTGCGTAGAATTCTTCTATTCGCGGTGTGCAAGTACTTGGAGGGGATACGAGAAACGATCGTGCGCAAATATCGGAGAAATCTTGCAACTTTCTGAAATAATTCATATTGTCAATTGAAATTGTCAAATTGACGTATATTTCATACCTACTGTCATTGAAGAAGAAAAATTTAATGTTGCTCCACAATATTGATAATGCAAATATTATATAAAATTAAATTTAATTAATTGTATTTTGCTTGCAGTACTGCATTAATAATTAATTTTATTTATTTTCTTCTTATAACTTTTTTGGGCTGTGGCCTTGATAATTATCCAGCAACCAGGACTAATGCAATTGGCCAATATAATTAAAACTGCTACAAATGTTGCTGAGCTATGAAACCAGGTGTAGCTTTTCCGAACTTGCACGGTCCCAATAAACCCACATTTTGAAGGTTTCAATCTTACTTCTATCAATTTTTTTGAGAGTCCATATTTCAGCTGCGTAAGTAGCAATGGGAAAAACAAGAAACTTGAGCTTAGTGTTCTCTGTTATGGTTCAATCTTTCCAAATTTTAATTAATGTAGTTATTGTGGTTCAGTCCATTGCTAGTCTATCCTTGATTTCTGAAGAGCAATTACCATTGTTGGTTATCAGGGAGACGAAGTATATAAATCTGTCTACTACCTCGAAATTCGCCACTTGGTGTATATGTGGTAGATTATTTTTCCTGTCTTTAGTTTTGTTTTTCCGTTTTTCCATTGATTCCATTCCATATCATTCTTGAAAATAAAATTTTTATCTGAAATACAGATTTAGACTAGACAAAGACTTGTATGTTATTTTCATTGTATGTACAAATATCAATACATTCATAATGATTATATGTATAACATGTAATTCTAAATTTCCGTTTGTTTAATATTATTTTGTACATTTACAGGTCACTAAAGCTTGAAGGTAATGGATTTGTAACAATATGGAGCTCTGACCTCAACAAAGATCATGAACCTCCAACTAATTTAGTTATGAAGAGTCAGAAATGGGTTGTAGGTGATAACATGGTCACCACATTATTGAATAATAACGGAGATGAAGTAGCTGTCTCCGAAAGGTAAGAAATTATTTCTAATTAAGAAGGTTAACTTTTTAAAAACAAAATTGGGTTATGATTTTTGCTGCCGTTTTGTTCTACTAAGGACCACTAAGAATTTTTATTATCATTATCGTGACTTAGTTTCTCTGGTATTCCTAGTTGATCTCATTGCTTCATATAGTTGAATCCTGGACACTCACTGAAGCGATGCATGGAGAAAAAACTTGAAGCTTTCGAGATGTGGCTATACAGGCGAATCCTAAGGATATCATGGACGGACAAGATAACCAATGAGACTGCTATGAAGAATGGGGAAAGAAAGTGATATATACGATTAAAAGGAGAAAGTTGGAATATCTTGGACACATCGTCCCTGCCATTTCCAACTATCGAATGTGAAAAGTGGTACTTTTCAGGAGAGCAAAATAACTCTTTTAGAGACTCCTAAATCAGCGCATTGACAAATGGGAAAATTTTTATATTTTTTGTATGTAATGTTTAATCCTTGTTAGATTGATAACACATTTGAACTGCTTATCATTTTTTTCTTTCCAAAAAATCACATTCGTTACTTTGCTTTTTGTATTAATCAAAGATTTGTTTCGGTCCGATGATTTAAAGTAGCGAATGTATAATAGCCAATAACTATAATCAAATAATGAAAATCCGTTAAAATGAAATCATCAGCTGCCTCACAAGAATTTCTTGGAAGCGATACTGAAACAAAATTCGCACAAATTGTAAACAAATGCATTTTATTTTTCTCAGCAGTTTAGCATTTTCGACAGTTTACAGATTATAATTGAATAACTGTTGAATAAATTACAACACAAACTAACGAATGTGACACATTCGACATTTAGCGTTGTACAAATTATACGTTGAGTTATATTTATACAAAACAAAAGTATCGAATATAACCATTTTCGTCAGTTTGCAGTCAACCAAATGAAAAATGTCCATATTCGATGGTTTAAACAGCATATTTCCCGCGCTCCTAATCAAGCTACAATAACGGGAACACAAGATGTATCACATATAATGTGAGGCAAGGTATCGAATCTGAAAACCCCGATTTTTCACATTCGATAGTTGGAAATGGTAGGGACGACATAATGAGAAGTGACACTAATTACAGATTACTGAAAGTAATCCTTCAAAGTAAAGTATTCGAAAAAGGAGGAATTGGGAGAAGAATATCATGGTTAAAGAAAACCTGAGAAAATGCTTCTCGACAACACCAACTAATCTATTTAAAGCAAAGAAGAATATTCATATAAATATCTTCTCTTTGTAACTATGGGAGAATAACCCTTCTTAATACAGCATAAAAAATATTTTCGAGTATCTTATATGGTCGCCTAAGTGCATATTCAGAGGAGTTTCTTGGCGAGTATCAAAGTGGAAAATACCAATGAATTAAATATCGACACATATTTCGTAGAGTTTAAATTTGCCTATGGTAGTGTCCTAAGAAATAAATTGTATGAAGCCATGGATGAATTCCACATCCCCGATAAACTGATCAGATTAGTTAAGGCTACAATGCGTAAAGGTGTTTGCAAAGTCGAAATACACAATCACATGCGTTTTAACAACTGAGGAAATATTTTTAATAAATCATCCCAAATTTTGGCATATGCGATGATTTCGCACATAGTTTCCCGAACGACACACAAGCTAGAAGAAATGTATACCACCTTCTCAAATGTCTCAAAAAATATAGGCCTGCAAGTAAATGAGGAGGAAACTAATATTATGGCATCAACACCCAACAATAGAGCCAAAAACATTGGTCACCAATTCACGGTTGATAACTCTAGCTTTGAAGGGGTGGAGAAATTCACATACTTAAGCTCCTTGATCACCAAAGAGAATGTCATGAAGGAAGAAATCAAGCGAAGAATAATGCAATAAAGCAAACAAATGCTATTTTAGACTGAGTGGAGATATGAGAAGCAGAAACTTATGCAAAAAAAAAACAAAAATAACCATATACAAAACCCTTATACAACCAGTGTTGACATCGGATCGGAGACATTGAAAATGGATCGAGACCCGTATGAATTTGAGTGAAGTCAACGCGATAAATAACTTCGATAAGATGCTGGTTAAATGATTAAAACGTGTGAAGAGATATCGACTTTATTATCTAAGACACTAAAACTAAACAGCAAAATATAGGATAAGTCGGTATACTTGAACTGTCCAAAAGTTTTGATGAAAACACGCCACAACACTTGACACTTTGAAGAGATTATGATGCAGGCTAAGGGATTGTTTCACCCATATGACCTGTCCGTGGGGTTTTAAGGCGTATGCTATAACGAACCTTTTTTGTGCGAATGTGTGCCTTTGCCGACTGCCGGTATGCGACTCTCCCTATCGTAAGATGATATGTGAATATATTGGTATAAAACTGCCACGTTGCCACTTCATAAAAAAGGCAAAATAAAGAAATTAAGAGGGCATAAACAGACATGGACCATCTCCAAGGCAGATGAAAACCTTCTGCTTATATTTGAACGAAGGATCCTGAGAGGAATATTCGGTGGCATCTGTGAAAATGGTATTTGGAAGAGGAGGTACAACTACGAGATATATCACAGGTATAACCATATATTTGGTGGTAAAGACGTAGTATCTCTTATAAGAATAGGAAGACTAAGATGGGCAGGACATCTAGCAAGATCGCAGCATAACAACCCTCCTAGAAAAACCCTAATGTCAAAACCTGTGGGAAGTAGAAATAGGAGTAGGCAAAAATTCCAATGGAAGGATGGTGTAGATGAGAATGGTAGAAAAATAGGCGCAGCAAACTGCCAACAGTTGGCAATGGATAGAACTGACTGGCATAGGCATAATAGAGTTGGGAAGGTCGAGAGTCTTTTATAGGGCTGTAGCACCATTGGTGATGATTATCTTGTCTTTCTACTTTCGCATTCATATCTCCCACGATTATTTTTATGTAATATTTTGGTACTTTTTCAAATTGTTCACCGATTTTTTTCATAAAACTCGTTTTTTTATGGTGGTAGTAGTGATTTTAATTAACTTTTGATATTTTCTTTTTTTAGAGTTAAAAGGCAATTAACAAGCTCCCATCTAAGACACAGAGAACTAGCAGCTGGCTACCTCTCAGAAGAACTCCACCATCAACAGGGTGATCCACAAGTAGATGAAAGATGTAGGCTTATGTAAAGTTAACACATCTCATTTAATTTTTTTATTTACAGTTAAGGTTGGAATGTTACAGAAGTAGGTTGTGCTCCTTACTTACGCTTTTTAAACTATTTTTTAAGTGATGTTCTTAATATTATAAGATTCTAGGACAGAAGGAACACAACTTATACTGTTATTGACAAAAAACTTACTGAAAATTGCAATTAGACAACAGTAGTAAGTTTAATACTAAGAATACAGGATGAGGTAATAATTATTATTCTTTATATAAACTGTCTTTTTAGGAGTTTTATATATATTTTTTAAATATCTTGCATATAAGTCTTGAATTACAGTTGTCATTTTTATAAATTTAAACCTGAAAAATACATTATTTCGCATTAATACCTCATCCTGTTCGATAGTTTCTTAAGATAGATAACAAACTGCCAGTTCGATAAGTTTTCTTTTAACTAACACAATTGTTTATTAGTATAATATAATTTTGAAAAATTACTGTACTGTTGTCCCCAAAACATTAAAGTGTTCTGCATTTATTTAAAGAATAATAAACTTTTTATATTAATGGTAGTTCTTTTGTTTTTGAGGTTTTTCACTCAGCTGTTTACGCTTGTTTTAGTTAGATAGGTGTTGCAAAAACTATAGGGATAAAAATCTAGATTTGGTTTCAGTTACTTGTATTATATTTTATTGTATATCTTTATTCTTGATCTTCGAAACTTAAATCTGTAATTTAATTACAAAATACAGTAATGTGTATATTTACTTGTTTTTTTGCTTCACATTTTATACATTACATTTTTTTCTAGTCTTTTTATATCACTAAATTCTTCATTTGTGTTTCATTTATATAGCTATATTGAATAAAAATTATACCTCAACATTTTGTTTTACAACGAAATTCTTACAAGTAGTATTTTAACCCTTAACTGGAGAGGCCTAATTTTAGTACACGAACAGAGACATGCGGTCTGACAGACTACCGTTTTTAAGGAGATAATAAACGCGTAAATAAATTGTTTAAATCTATTATTCATTAATATAGTAACGTATACACATTATGTTGATTATAAGGTAGAGTAAATAAATTTAAAATAAATTTAAAAGTGGAAAGATTATTGACAGTAACTTATATAAGCGCTTAAAATGGGTAGCTTTTCATTTATCGTTAAAGAAACAAATGGAAATACTTCAAATATGTATTTTTTTAGGTGATAACGTTAGAAAATAGTACAACTTAAACAGAAATGAAGAAAACAACGTAAACTCATATTATAAAAAACATGGGGGGTTGCCAGATGTGCTAACAATTCTCGAATTTTTGCATTAACATGAACCGAATAAACAGATAGCAATTAGGTGGTAAGCTCAATGGTTTCAGAAAAACACGTGCTACAACTAGATAACTAGAGTTAGCTAATTATAGCATTCAGGGTATGTCGTATTCACGATTATTTCGATTAAACAATAGCTTGATAACTTATCTTGTCAAGTTTTAGCACTGAATATTAGGGGCATTTGAGTTTTATCAACTTTCGTCAATCATAAATAAATACTCAACCCGTTTGGAGCGAGTTACCAAGTTTTTACACAATATAGAGGCAAATAAAATACATCTTGTGAACTAGTTATCTCAAAAACGTGAATTTTGGAGTTATCAAGTACTAAGGCGACGATATGAAAGAATCAGCCGTCTTAAAATGATTTTTTTTTTCCGACGTTGGTCCACAAGGAGTGAATATTTCTCCTTCCAAATCAGGCTACTGCTAACAACCAATAGTATTAGGAATATACGAAGCGTGAAGCCGATGAGTGGAGTGGTTCACAATAATCTTTAGAATATGTTCATACTACAGTCTCTCAGACGACACGTCTCTGGTTAAGGGTTAAGATATCTATAAATAATTCAAATATTAGCTGTAGTATTAAACTTCGCCATCTAATAGTAATTGTGATCAAAACAAGTTCCTTACTATTTTTTGAAATGTTACGCCGGGTCGTACTATAGTGAATGGTGTCCACTGGTTACACTGCACTGCACCTGCTAGTACGCACAGTATGTTCACGTCTATTCGTATTCTGGTTCAGTTGTAGTCGTAAATTAAAAAGTTTGGTTATAAGTGTGTTAGTTTGCTTTACACAAAGATGAATACACAGATGAATATGGATAGCGCTGTGATGTTTTGTGGTTCAACCAGTTCCTTGTTCACGAAGGCGAACAACAACAAGAATATCTAAAAAGAATAGCTGTTATTTCGACAACAAGAATAGCTAAAAGTTAGATTTTTGTCAATATTTTTTTAGTATTAAGAAGAGGAAATGGCAAAAGTGCGTTTATGCTAGCTCATTTTTGACAATTGGAGGTTGCTAATTGTATAACGTTGTTCTAATCTGTAAACTGCGTAACTCCATAATTTTCCGAAAATGAGTTATTACTGCCATCTGTTTCAAAAAGTCCCTATTTATCGTTTAAAAAATGATGCACGTGCATATTTTCTACCAGATGAGTAATACCAAATACTATTGACTAATACATCCAACTTCCACAGAAATCTGGAAGGACGTTGCCACTAGCGCCACTGTCGGCTTGCGGTGAAACTACGTTGTGACAACGTAAAATTTGACTTAAACATTCCAATTTAATTTTATAAATTTTTGAATAACAAACTAATTTTGCAAGATTAAATTAAAATAAAAATATATCAAACACTTTCAAGTTTCAAACAATAATAAAGCAATTTTATAAATGTAAGGTTAGATTGCTCTGGTTATCACCGTAGACCGCCTAGATGGCGCTATATTGTTTGCTTTCTCAAATGTAATGGGAAATGTCAAGAGTTGTATGTATTACAGTCCATAGTATTTGGTAATACTGACCTCTTCGTATACACCGTGTCTCCCTTGCCGCCAAATTTAGTACGAAAAATACGCAACTCCCTAGTTTGTCATACCACACGACTCACCTATCATTGTTTAGAAAGTGATATGTTCAAGAAAAAGTTGGTGGTAAGTAATATTAATTATTTATTAAACAATATACAAATGTGTATCTATAAAATATTTCCGTTTTATCATCCTATCTTTCAAAAGGGGAGATACGTAGTATTTGCATTAGTCGTATTTAGAGAGATTGTTTTTGTGTCTCCTGTAAAATTTTGATAATTGGAGTTACGCAGTTTACAGATTCGGTCGACGATAAGTTAATAGTAATTATGAATGGACTGATTTTTTCTTTTTAGTCAAAGTAATTTATAATTATTATTAGTGAAAAGTGTGAAATCTATAACAGTATTGCTGTCATTTTTATGTCGAAGGTAGTTTTTCAGAAACGAGTATGCTAAGTGCACATTTACCAGAAAAATATATTTGGAATTTCTGTAGAGGATTTCCGAACAACGATTATGTTTCAAAAAGTATTTATATACTTTTATATATGTTTATTTTATATAAATAATAAACCATTCAAGTACAAGTTGATAGAACTATTAGAGCACGAACTTCTGAAGTCGCTTTTTACCGAATATGTTTCTGTATAAAAAAAATTGAATAAATCGTTTATAAAAGGTATATTTATTAAAAAACGTTTTCGATCTATATAGAATATAGATTATCATCAGTACTGTTACAGGCAAAGCACATGCTGAGCCCAATGGGAGCAAGAATAGGATATTACCTCCGAATTTTATCCTACTGCATGGATTTTAATGAAATTTTGGGAATAGCATCTAGTTATCTCCTAATTCAAAGTCTACCCTATGCCGATGTGTGCTTTTATCTTGGGGATGGTTCATACCCCTTTTTAGGGGTGAAATTCTAAGCAAAAACTGTTCTATAATTATTTTTTGAAAACTCGATACTTTTTGAGATATTCGTGGTTGAAAATTGGCCATTTTCATTAAAACATAATACCTTTTCGAACTGTTTTTTGCGAATACATACCTTAAAAACTATGCATCATAACTAAAAAAACTATATTAAACATCTTTGTTGGTTATAAAAAACAAAGAGACACTTGCCTTCATAAATCTTCTAGTTATAATACAAAAAGAGATATGGTAGGTGAAAATAGTTTGTTTTTTGGTACATTCTCAAATTGGTGTATTCAACTTGAAATAACATAGAAACGGTCGATTTATGTGTATAATGCTACTAATACCTTTTGTAGTGCTTGAAAAGACCTTTAAAATGAGCTGTATTAAAGGTCCATTACATTAAAACTAAGAGCGAGATATGCTGCAAACAAAATTGATAACAAATGTATTTTAAGAAAAAATGAGAAGTAATTTTAACCCCCATCCACCAAAATGTAAACGCATCGTTTTCCTTTTACAATACCTTTTATTACAGTGTTATTTATATGTTCAAAAAGTTGGACATGGTTTTTGAAAAAAAAAAAGAATGTGTGTGTACTTTGTACGCACGTAAGAAGTTATACTTCTATTATATGATTTAAACGAAATTAATATACTTTTTATTTATATTTTGTTTAAATATTAAACTAATTTATACTTGCTACTTCTCAAACATTTTTATTAGAACAGTGCCAAAAATTAAAATAATAAAAGAATAAAACACACACAAACACATTAAACAAGCCACAAATGATGTCTGAACATTAATTGTCGAAAATTTTTTTAACTAAATACGTATTTTCTGAAAATACAATTATATAATAAATATACTTACAATCATAAAATGTATTAAAAAAAAACAAAAAAGAAAGTTTCTATTGGGACTCGAACTAGCGCTGATAAGAGCGGTTGGTATTGGAATTCATTTGCCTTCTCCGCTTAGCCACGGACACTATGTGTCATTATTTACGAAGATCGACTAACTAAACGGATTAAACTTGTGATATTTTGATATTTTGAAAATTGATCAAATTATTTTAATTTTGAATTGAAATGATTTAGAATTGAACAAATACAACAAAACATAGAGTAAAAAACAATATATTAGGTGAATATTGATAGAAATTTTGATGGTAATCAAATTATATAAATAAAAGTATTACATACTGTGTATTTTGGCAGATCAAATAGATAGGTTTATACCCATGATACATTAACAATTATTACGTACCTGTTGCTTTTAAAAACTATTTAAAAGTCACTACAATATTATAAACTTTTTTGTTTCTGTCCTCACAACAATAAAACTAATATATTATACATTTGTTTACCTTTACCTCCAAACCACAGCTGCCATATCGGATAATTTTTGACATGTCATTTGAACATCCAATCAGAACAAAGTTATAATGCGCATGCGCCGGGCTGATAGGTTTTAACATATAAAAAAATCACCCTCTATCGCCGGTAAAGAAGTGTAACTTCAAAAAGATCAAATTATAGAGAGCATTTTTAAATTTTCTTAAAAATCTTCCTTTTTCTCTCCATGTAACTTGAAAATGATAAGAGATACAGTAATGAAAAATAAAAAGGAAATTTTTATCTGAAAAAGCCCTACATTTTTGTGTGGTATCTTTTTTTTCATATCTCTTATCTTTTTCGAGTTACATGGAGGAAAAGGAAGATTTTTAAGACAATTTAACACGTTGAACGCCGCAATGTATATAATATTACGTCTCTCTGGGTCGACCTATCCGTTGTCCATACAATGTAGCAGTCACTGCGAAGCAAGTGTGATTCGCGCGGCTTTCAACGTGTTAAAAATGCGCTCTATAATTTGATCTTATTTTTTTCAAAAACCATTCAGTTTAATCCAGTCCAACTTTTTGAACATAGTAATAACACTATAATAAAAAGTATTGTAGAAGGAAAACGATGTATTTAAATTCTGATGGATGAGGGGTTAAATATACTTCTCATTTCTTCTTAAAATACATTAGTCATCAACTTTTTTGCAAAATATCTCGCTTAGTTTGAATGTAATCGACATTTAGTTTTGCACATTTTAAAGGTCTTTTCAAGCACTACAAAATTTATGAGTATCATTATACACCTAAAATTGACAGTTTCTCTGTTATTTCAAGTTGAATACACCGATTGGAGCATGCAGCAAAAAAACAAACTCTTGTTACATACCATATCCCACTTTGTATTTTAACTAGAAGATTTATGAAGGAACAAATCTCTTTCGTTTTTTTTTATAGCCTACAGAAATATTTTATATAGTTTTTTTGTTAGATGCATAGTTTTTAAGGTATTCGCAAAAATCCGTCCGAAAAGGTGTCATCTTCAATGAAAATAGCCAATTTCAACCACGAATAACTCAAAAGGTATCGAGTTTTCAAAAAATAATTATAGAACAGTTTTTGCTTAAAATTAGGTTCTCTCGCCTCTTCCGTGGCTATTTTAACCAAAACATTTTTCACCCCCGAGAAGGGGTGGGAACCACCCCAAGACAAAAGCATACATCGGCATAGGGTAGATTTTGTTTCTTGAGCTATTCCCTACTTACTGTGAAAATATCAAGTTAATCGATGTAGTAGGATGGAATTCGGAGCCAAATACCCTCATTGACTGCCCTATAACAACTCATTGAGGTTTCTTGAGATTTACGACTCACCGTTTTTAATGAAAAGACATACTTTCAAACAACTAACCCACGTGCCTTGTGGGGAATCATAGGATGCCAAACCATATCCTTACGAATTTTTATCCATCACTTACATTTCTTAATAATAATGCCATTGTAACGTATATTGTATTGACATTTAAAAGGTTTTTACGCATGTATTTTTGATGGCTCAGCATGTGATTTGCTGTAACAGCACTGATGATGATCTATTTAGATCGAAAACATTATTTCATAAATGTGGTTATTTCAGTAACCCTCTTCGAGGGTTTTTTAATAAATATACATTTTATAAAGACATTTTTCAATAAAAAATTTTTGTGGTTAATGGTATACAGCCAGCTACAAGAAAATTTTTTCTCTTTGTAGTTGTCTGTTTGAAGTCAAATGATTCTGAAATTTTATTTCCTAATTTTTAAGTTCCTGAAAGTAGAAAAATAATTTCTTTGCAACAAAGTAAGATTTAATTAATAAATATTGGAATTGATTGACTCTCAACATAACTCTCATTTTATGCTTAACTGGTCCAAGTACAGCTGGTTCCTAAAAAAACTGATACGACTCTTAAAGCGTATTTTGTAGAAAATTGAGCAGTGTATTTTGAAGGATAAATACTTATTATTTACCTACTGTCACTGCCAAATCTTAAAATTTGTCAGATAACTTATTCTGTTCAACCTAAAAAATAACAACAGCCCTATTTTATGTAAAAACCATCATTTATAGGTAGGTATACTCTTTATAAAATGCAGGAATTCAAAATATGTAATATCAAAATTTAGACCTTAATAATTATTACAATTTTTCAATTAACATAATATGTAATCAGTTGTTTGTTGTTTGTTTGTTTATTTTAGTATTTCTCTGTCATAATAAATTTAATATAATGTCAGACCAATCAAATACACTGCTCAAAATGATCAAATCTTACTTATAGTCGTATCAGTTTTTTTAGGAACCAACCGTACATTTTCAAGTTCGAAGGTTGTCCTTTTAGTTTTGCACATAAAGACAAACAATATGCAAACTTAAAGTACTTTAGTCTACTATTGCGCCAAGATCGATTCACTTTTGCATACGTTCAAACCAATTGGTAAAACAGTTATTTCAGTCTTCAGTTGACACCTGACAAGTCGCTGTTTTAAAGGCATTGATTTCTTCTTCTGGCGACTGGAGTTGCTGCCCACGCATTGAATTCTTGATCTTTGGGAACGTGAAGAAGTCGTTGGGACTTAGGTCGGGGCTATACTGTAGATCAGCGGTGCTCAAACGGTCGATCGCGATCGACCGGTCTATCGCCAATGTTTTTGAAGTCGATTGCGATTCACGGAAAAAATACACATGGAAAAGGTGGAGACTGCGCTAACTTGTGGATAATATGAAGTGCCATGCACTTCATGAAGTGCATTAATATCCATGTAAAATAAAGATGAAAAACATCTTTAATTACAACTCTGTAGTTACAACCTTGTTACTACAATAAATACAATAAATAGAAATGTGAAATAAAGTTTTTTATTTTCAAATTTTTTTTACTAGCAGTCGATCGCTGGATGCTTAGAGTTTATGTGGTAGATCCCATGCAGTGTAAGTCTGAGCACCACTGCTGTAGATGGTTTAACAATTCGATGTTTTGAAGGTCCAAAAACTATTGTCTTTTGGGCAGTGTGAGCTTTTGCATTGTCCTGATCTAGGATGATTATCGGAGTTTCGCGATAACTTCTGGTAAACAAACGGTTATATACCAATCAGTAGTGATGTTGAAAAAGTAACTATTCGTTACAAAGTACTCGTTACTTACGAATACCGAAAGTAACGATTACTATACAGAGAGGCAAATCGTTACTTTGATTACTTCGTACCAATCGTATCAGAGCGAGTAACGACTATTGTATCTACTTTGATTACTCTGACTCTGATTACTTCGTACCAATTGTATTAGAGCGAGTAACGACTATTTATCTACAGTACACTTGATTACTATAACCCGTACACTTGATTACTTTCTAGACTCTACCGGAAAAATGTGGAAATGATAATGTGTCTACAGTATGATCAACAACTTTAATTTTGTATGTATTGCATTTGTTTTATTAGAATTAGTCCAGGACATTTAGGGGGGGGGGGAGGCATACAAAATACCTACCTACTGAGAAATATGATTTTCGATATGATTACCGGTACTCAAATACAAAAGTAACAAAGGGATTCATAGTAATCAAAGTAACGAATACTGTAAATGATTACTTGTTATATCGGAATACCTATACAAAATACCTACCTACTGAGAAATACGATTTTCGATAATATCATGATTACCTTCTATTATGATTACCGGTACTCAAATACAAAAGTAATCATAGTAATCAAAGTAACGAATACTGTAAATGATTACTTTATACAAAAGTAACGATTTGTAACGAATACTCGAAAGCAACTATAATCAACATCACTACCAATCAGAAGTAACTATTCTTCGATCTTCTAAAGCAATTGTTGCCACATAGCCAGATTTTGACACAAAAGTTGCGATCATTTTCTTGACGCACTTCGAGAACGGATCACTTTTGTTGGTTTTTCCTCATCGTGAAACACCCACAAAGCGGATTGGCGTTTATTTTCCAATTCGTAGGAGTAAATCCAAGATTCATCGCCACTAACAATACTATAAACGTTTTTTGAGCTTCCTTTGTTGAACCAATCCCATTTTTTCGACACCAATTGACGCGACCTCTTTTTGCTCTTCTGTGAGCAAATGAGGGATCCAACGGGAAACCAACTTCATAACACCCAGTTCTTCATGCAGGATATTTTGGATCGAGGTCTTTGAAATGCCCAAAGATGCCTCTATCTCCCGGTATATTACACGGCGGCCATCTTTAATTATGTGTCATTTTCGACCATGTTGGGTACAATTCTTTGTAGTTTTGAAACTTGTTGTTTCTAAGGAAACCGTCTATGACTTCTACGAAAGAACTTCATGGTTCAGATAGATCCTGGCTCATTGCATTCTTAAACATTGTCAAACTTAGCAAAATTCAAATGGGTTAAGTGGCTTGAAACTGATCCAAGGCCGGGTAGTCCTGTCGCCAGGGGGGGGGTACAACGGCCTCCTTTATTCAGATGGACTTACCCAAGTTTTTTTTATGTATTTTGACCCGTAGAATACGAATTTTTTGGGTAACAGTTGATCCGGATGTCGATAAGATTGTTATTGACCAAGAACTTGAGGAATTACATAACCGCGATCTCTCGCAAAACAAAACATTTTTTGGGTCATTCTAAACAAAACATGTTTCTACAATTTTTTTCGTAGGATGGCTAGTTTTCGAGATAACCGCGGTTGAACTTTCAAAAAATCGAAAAATTGCAATTTTTGAACCCGAATAACTTTTGATTAAAAAATAAAATAGCCAGTCTGCTTACCGCATTTGAAAGTTTAAGTCAAATTATATCGGTTTTAATTATTTGCATTGCTAAAAATTTATTTTTTTATTGTTTAACAAAGCTATAAACACATAGTGTTTCCCGTGCCTTTACATGCATTTTAACGCATGCTACGTAGAAATAGCCTCGATTGCACTAGTACCTATTCTACCTACTCGTTAGATTTTAAATGAGAAATCATAGAAAACATCACTCACGCACTAGGTGTTTGTAGCTTTGTTTAACAATAACACAATAAATTTTTAGCAATGCAAATAATCAAAACCGATATAATTTGACTTGAACTTTCAAAGGCGCTAAGCAGAATTGCTATTTTATTTTTTAATCAAAAGGTATTCGGGTTTAAAAATTGCAGTTTTTCGATTTTTTGAAAGTTCAACCGCGTTTATCTCGAAAACTGAGCATCCTACGGGAAAACTTGTTAGAACATTTTTTACTTAGAATGAACCAAAAAATACAAAAAATGTTTTGTTTTGTGAGAAACCTCTGTTATGTAATTCCTCAAGTTCTTGGTCAATAACAATCTTATCGACATCCGGATCAACTGTTACCCAAAAAATTCGTATTCTACGGGTCAAAATACATGAAAAAAACTTGGGTAAGTCCATCTGAATAAAGGAGGCCGTTGTACCCCCCCTGGCGACAGGACTAGGGATCCTTTATTAATTTATTATTTTGTTACATGTGTTGATTTGATGAATGTTTATCTCAAAAAATCGTAGTCTTGCGACGTACTTTGCGACTTACTTTCAGACCAATCAAAGCTTGTGTTCAGTTTTGTTTCTTCACATACTACTATAATAAAATTGTTGGTATGCATTATGGGGTTTATTAAATTAACTGATACAACAACTTTGGTATAGCGTTAAAAATACAATCTTCAAAATTCAACTTCAAACTTTGTGAGCAAACATATATTATACTTTAGTAAGTTTAGGTCTTTCTTAGTGTTCAAAATATCTTGTTTCTGTCAACATATTTTATTAACTTGAGAGAATATATTTTTGTGTTTTACTTTATTACCATTCTGCATTTTTTTATCATTTTGGTATAGGGTTTAGTATATCTTTATTTGTAACGCTTCTTTTTTGTATCCATTTAATAAATTGTATTTCGAAGCTAATAGTTTTTTTGATATGCCTTACCACAGTTAACGAATTAATGTGTAGATCTTAGTTATACATAATTAAGATGAAATCACTTCAGTACCAATATAATGGCATATGACATAGTCCCTAGTACACCGTCCTTTTTTGAAAACGATGTCTTAAAAATGGTTTTAACCAACGGTGTAACCAGGATGATCCTAGAGGGGGGGTTACAACTACTGGAGGGTCTCTCGAGGGTATGGAATAGTAATGGTGTTAAGCGTATAGAGCTGAAAGTACATCCCACTGGGGGGTTACCCCCAAAACCCCCCTGGTTACGTCAATGGTTTAACTGCTTTGTTTGAGCGAATCTATCACTTTCTGAAAATTTTCAGAGTGCAAGTTGGACGCGTTTGCGCACGCATAACACCTACAGCGATACGCTTTAATTACTATTTTTGCTAATTTTAATTTTAATGTTTTTTCTCAAAAGAGAAGAGAAAATTATATAAAAAGTGGCAAGAAACCAGATCGGACATAGATCTTCAAAACTATATGGTCGCCAAAAAGGAAGCGAAAGTAGCAGTAGCAAAAGCTAAAGCAGAAGCGTATTCAAACCTATACGATCAACTTGATACCAGGGAAAGCGAAACGAAGATATATAAAATAGCCAAACAGAGAGCAAAGAAAGCAAAAGATTTTAATCAGATTAGATGTATCCAAGATGAAAATAATAAAATACTAGTTCACGAAAGGGATGTCAAAAAGAGATGGAGAAAGTACTTTGACAGCTTATTAAATGAAGAATTTGACAGACAGCCTGTAGAGTCAACGGAGACAGTAGCAGCAATGGTCACCAAAATAACCAACGAGGAAGTGGCTCAAGCGCTTCAAAAAATAAAGAAAGGAAAAGCGGTAGGACCAGATGATATTCCTGGGGAAGTATGGAGAGCATTGGGAGAGACAGGAACAAGGTGGCTAGCAGGTCTATTTAATAGAATTATGGAAGTTGGACAAATGCCAGACGAATGGAGAAGCAGTATACTGGTACCTGTTTACAAAAACAAGGGAGATATACAACAATGTACAAACTACAGGGCTATAAAACTGCTTAGCCACACCATGAAAATATGGGAAAGAGTAATTGATAGACGGATACGTGAAGAAACCGAAATATCCGAGAATCAATTTGGCTTTTGCAGGGTAGATCAACAACAGATGCAATTTTCATTATAAGGCAGTTGATGGAAAAATACAGGGGTAAAGAAACAAACGCTCATATGGTATTCATTGATCTTGAGAAAGCATATGATAGAGTTCCTCGAGAGATTCTGTGGTGGGCACTCAATAAGAAAGGAGTCCCTGGTGAATATGTAAAGATTGTGAGGGATATGTATGAGGGAGTAACGACTAGTGTTAGGACAGGTGTGGGAGAGACTGATAAATTTCATGTGAAAGTAGGATTGCATCAAGGTTCTGTGCTTAGTCCGTATTTATTCTCATTAGTTTTGGACCAGATAACAGCGAAAATACAGGGTAACATTCCATGGTGCTTAATGTATGCTGATGATGTCGTGTTAGTAGGAAATAGTGAAAGAGACTTAGAACAAAAACTGGAACAGTGGAGACAAGCTCTGGAGGAAAAAGGTTTAAAACTTAGTAGGACAAAAACAGAGTATTTGGAATGTTCATTTAAAGATGGAGCTACTACAAATAAAATGGTATCTTTGGATGGTGAAATGATTGTAAAAAGCAATAGTTTTAAGTACCTAGGATCGGTATTACAGAGTAATGGAGAAATAGATGGAGATGCATGCAGTAGAATTAGGGCTGGATGGATGAAGTGGAAAGAAGCGAGTGGTGTGTTGTGTGACAGAAAAGTTCCAATGAAGCTGAAGGGAAAATTCTATAAAACAGCCATAAGACCAGCTATGATGTACGGAACTGAATGTTGGGCAGTGAAAAAGAAAGAGGAACAGCGAATGCATGTGGCGGAAATGAGAATGCTTAGATGGATGAGTGGAGTGACAAAGAAGGATAAAATTAGAAATGAGTATATTAGGGGAAGTCTAGGTGTGGCACCAATTGATGCCAAAATGAGAGAGCATAGGTTAAGATGGTTTGGTCATGTTCAACGTCGAGACGTTAACCACCCAATACGAAGAATAGCTGAAGTGCAGATTCCTGGAAGGAGTAGGAGAGGAAGACCAAAGAAGAGCTGGGGGGAGACGATAAGGCAGGACATGTTGGTAAAGGGGATTAACATTGATATGGCCCAAGATAGAATTGTGTGGAGAAATGCAATTAGGGAAGCCGACCCCGCATAGGGATAAGGCAAAGAGAATGATGATGAATGTTTTTTCTCAAAACGAAACAATATGGGTCATATAAAGTCACCGTTAATATACAAAACAGACGCTAAGAAAGACATGGTTTTACGAAACGAATGCATCCCCTGACCATATGTTTTTGGAGTGGCAGTTTAACAAACTGAAATCCTCATAAATTAATTACCATATCAGACCATTATGTCAACAACTCACTTTGGGACATGGCATTCGTTTCTAAAACTGCAGAAGTGTGTCTGTTTTTATGCGTCAGATCGGAGTGATTTATTGTCCTCTCCGGACCATATTGTGGGAAGGCATAACATCGATATAATCGATTGTGGCTTTTCTTAACAGTCACGACACAGCGGGTGAACGAATCACACAAATCGTTCGGCCCTTTTTCGAGAGAGACCTAAGCGCAAATACCTTTTGTTACGAAAATAAATAAATATTTACCGTTCGTTTTATTATATTCATTTCAATTAATTCCAGCAAACCACCTACCGGAATACACCTAAACCTAGCTCGGTTATATTTTATTATTGCAAAAACTATAATTTTTATTTTAATCAAAACATACGTTATATTAAAATAAATTATTTTTGTCGGACAAAAAAAGAGGGAACAATCGTCGAGTTCGACACCCGCAAGATTTCGCTCTAACGCGGTACAGTTTTGTTATTACAAAAAACTCTAAATTTTCAATTGGAAGTATGTACTTATAATTAATTACAAAAGATTGTCGATCTCTTGTCCGACAAATTTACAGTCTCGTTTCTTTAGTCCGACAACGTAAATATGTTAATTGTAGTAGAATATGTTTTACGATTACAAAATTTCGGACACGAATCGCAAGTGATAGATTTGAGGATCCTTTATACATTTATACAAATATAGCACTAAAGAAGTATTTTTTTCAACGTAAATTTATTTAAATTGATCATAAAACATTTTAAATAATATTGCAAATAAAAAAACAAACATTGAAAAAATATTTAATATAAATAGAAATTAGTCTAATTATAAAGTAAGGATACTTTATTTGATAAGAGTAATAACAATTATGTAATCATTCAAGGTGTTACAATTTAATAAGCAATAGATTTTTGCCTTCGACTTAATAGTATAGTTTAAAAGGGATCCTATTGTGCTATCCCGTGGGCACTTTGTTGCTAAAATGTAAAACCCATATTTTTTGGTTTCTAATATATTTGTAATGCAAAATCACTTGGTCGTCCAAAAATCGTTGCGGGAGGGGACCGGTGGGGAGCCTTACAAAAAAAAACTGCAATTTTTTTTTCGTCGTTTTTCGGATGTGCAATATCCGAAAATTCATTCCTCAAATTTGCATACCCATCCGGACATTAGAAAAATTTGTTTTTAATTTATAAAAATACGTCAAACCATTGTTGTATATGGAGCGCCTTCATATAAAATCACTTGCCCTGAAAACCCATATTTTTAAAATCGTTTACATCGCTCTATCTCGAAAAATATTGGGTCTAGCAAAAAATGGCTTTCTATAAACGTTATAGACCAAACATCACAGAACATGTGAGTGTTTTTGGAATTTTGATTGGATAATTAGTTTAAGAAAAAATTAAATAAAAACGAACGGCATGTCACGACGGACAGTGGTGAACGCAGAGATGCGAGGAAGGGCGAGATTCTATGCGAGAGTCAATCCCTAATCGACTCTACTGACCGGGACGTTATTAGGGTCGTTTTTTCATTGTGATGCCGATTTTAGGGATGATGAATACTGCTAGCGTACTAAATAGAGACTTTCTTTGGCTCGTTTTGTGGGCAGATTATTAACACTTTTGGAATATTGTACGTGTTAAGTGATAGTAGTAGTTATATTATCATAATATTAATAATCGGTATTGTTGTATATATTTAAGGTACTGTTGTATACTTATTATTATTATTATTATGTTTATCCAGATTTAGTCATACGGCTCACACTCCCTCAAAGGGGAAAATTCACTTATCCCAGATACTTACGATATCAAAAGGATTGAGCTCTGGTGGGACTCGTTCCGTGTTATCGAGCCCTAGATGACTTAGTACGTCGAGGTATCCCCAAAAATGTTCTTACAGATTCAATAGTTTTATCATTATAAAGCTTATTAAGGACGTCGTAAAATGGTTAAAGTTCAAAAGATTGGTATGTACATATTATCTAAAATGGCATCGGTTATCCCTGGAATTAATTTCGGAATCAAGAACAAAGGATAGTAATACAAACAATTACATCTACGTACCTATTTCTTAATTACTAGATATACAGAAGGACTAGCACAGCCTAAAAGCCACTTCTTATACAGAGTTATTAATAATCTTGACACAGCTTCGTATGTCAACTTATGGGCTCGTATAGATTTATTGTACTTTTTACCAGATAAAATACCATCAATTGTGGACTGAGTAGATAGACCACTGTCCAACCATACATCAGCAAGTCCAGAATCTGTCATAAACTGACCAATTATTTTGGGGAAGTTCATAACAATGTAGAATCTACCTAGACGAATAACTACATTCCTTGTGTCTTCTGGCTGGGACCATTGGAGCTCTTTAGCTTTATAATAGATCGCTTGGTCAAATGTCAGTACGGTGTATCTGTTATTTAGTTTCTTAGCAATTTCACTGCACTTTCTGATAACAGTCCAAACGGTATCATATTCCATGTTCGGTAACATAGTCCGAGACATGGGGTAGAACAGGTAAGTAGCCATAGGTCGTTACATGTGATTTATCCTCCAAAGTCAGTTTATGAAATCCTGACCACTGTGGGATAACGGTTTCATTCCTAACAGAGTCCCTCATTCTGCAAATGCACCATGCCATGTTACGACATCGTATGTTATTATCAAGATTCTGGCTCTTTTCTATGATGCTCAGTTTATTTTCTTCTGATTGTACTTTTCTTTTTGATTTCTCAAAATAACTTTTATGAAGGGAATGAAAATGATTAGGTATTGTCAGCTTCTGATTATATGGCAAAAATTTAAATTGTCCAGGTTTATCTTCATTCAATGGTCCTCTCTGGGAGGCAGCAATTTGGGTTCCGTGAAAAGTAGGTGATTTGTCCAAGGTCTCTTCCAAAATGTCAATGTTGTCAGCGGCAAAGTGGACAAATCTGTCGGGTACCAATTGTTTCGGTATGGTCATATATATGATCATTCTCCAAGTAAAGTTGAATTTCTTCTTGGGCGATGCTGTTACGCACTCTAAGAGTATTGATGTATGAAATTGAATGACCGCAGGCGTGCTTTGCTTCAATGAGTTTTTTGATCTTGTTTCGTGATCGGAACTAAAAGTCCTAGCCCAATATGCTTCGGAGTTTTTATTTTTTCCTTTGAGCAGGCAAAAATAATGTCTTGGCAAATGCTTAGGGTTTCAGTCTTCTTTTCATTATCGCTTTAATTTCGGACTATAAGGTTAACAAGAGAATACAAGCTTTCAGGAATAGACTTTGGGTAGTCTCTAACATTCATTTTTTGAAGTTATACTTCTTTACCGGCGATAGAGGGTGATTTTTTTATATGTTAAAACCTATCAGCCCGGCGCAGGCGCATTATAACTTTGTTCTGATTGGATGTTCAAATGACATGTCAAAAATTATCCGATATGGCAGCTGTGGTTTGGAGGTAAAGGTAAACAAATGAATAATATATTAGTTTTATTGTTGTGAGGACAGAAACAAAAAAGTTTATAATATTGTAGTGACTTTTAAATAGTTTTTAAAAGCAACAGGTACGTAATAATTGTTAATGTATCATGGGTATAAACCTACCTATTTGATCTGCCAAAATACATAGTATGTAATACTTTTATTTATATAATTTGATTACCATCAAAATTTCTTCAATATTCACCTAATATATTGTTTTTTTACTCTATGTTTTGTTGTATTTTTTCAATTCTAAATTATTTCAATTCAAAATTAAAATAATTTGATCAATTTTCAAAATATCACAAGTTTAATCCGTTTAGTTAGTCGATCTTCGTAAATAATGACACATAGTGACCGTGGCTAAGCGGAGAAGGCGAATGAATTCCAATACCAACCGCTCTTATCAGCGCTGGTTCGAGTCCCAATAGAAACTTTCTTTTTTGTTTTTTTTAATACATTTTATGATTGTAAGTATATTTATTATATAATTGTATTTTCAGAAAATACGTATTTAGTTAAAAAAAATTTCGACAATTAATGTTCAGACATCATTTGTGGCTTGTTTAATGTGTTTGTGTGTGTTTTATTCTTTTATTATTTTAATTTTTGGCACTGTTCTAATAAAAATGTTTGAGAAGTAGTAAGTATAAATTAGTTTAATATTTAAACAAAATATAAATAAAAAGTGTATTAATTTCGTTTAAATCATATAATAGAAGTATAACTTCTTACGTGCGTACAAAGTACACACACATTCTTTTTTTTTAAGTCGGGCTCAGTTGACATCTTGTTTATCTCACTTCGGATAGTTTGGCAGATTTTGACTAGAATGTGTTGCTCCGATGCACCGAAACTGAAACTGAGAGTGTCAGATTCGTCGTGGTTGTGCACGATTGTTTCAATTGCCTGTTCTTTCGAGAACTTCCTTAAAAATATTGTTGGCTCGTTTTGTCTAGGAGACCTTACTGATTCAACAGCATCCCCAAAATAGTTCTTCATTTTTTTAATTATTTGTTTCTCGCTCATGTCGTCAATGCCACTAATTTCACGATACCTTTTGCCAATCGATTTTGTATTGTATCCTTTACCTTTCTCAAAACCCTTTCTCCATTTCTTCCAAAAGTTTCCAAATGCTTCATTTTCTGTTTTGTTAATATCAGTATTTCCAACAGATTTTTTATTCAGATTGTGTAATTCAGTTGAAATGCAAGCGGCATTATCCGAGGCAATTAAGTCGTCTCTAGTTCTCGCAAAGAACACAGGGTTGCTTCGTGATATAGCTCTTATTTTTTCTTGTATATTATTAGTCATAACTTGGCATAGTTTTTGTTTCGGTGAGCGCTTCTGACAAAAGATGCACTTTTGTGAATTAAAAGGTGATCGCAAGGGCTGTTTTTGAAAAATATCTTCTCTACGAAACGTCAGTTTAGTATTTTTTTACTTGTACGAGGCAATGTTCTTTGAGCTCGTATAGGATTTGTAACAATTTTTGTGCCATTTAAAAAAATCTTGATTTTGTAGATCATCAAATTTTGAGAATATATCCGCATATATAGAATATATATGCGGATATATAGAATATATCCGCATGAATCTAAGTGTCATGCTATTTCTTTTGGACGATCGAGAGACCCAATAGAATATAATTATAATATACAGAATATTCCTGTTGACTGGGTTACTGAAATTCGTGATTTGGGAATTAATTTAGACTGTAAACTTTTATTTGAATCACATTATACATCAAAAATTTCCAAATCTTTACAAATGCTTGGTTTTATAAAAAGATGCACTAGAGACTTTCAGAATATTGATGCAATTAAATTACTATATTGTTCTTTAGTTAGACCTCATCTAGAGTATTGTTCTTGTGTTTGGTCTCCATCTTACAATATTTACATAACAAAAATCGAGACAGTCCAACACAAGTTCATAAGGTACATAGCATATAAACTGGGTATACCTTTTGAGTTAAATCAGTTAAATTATTATCAAATTGAAACCCAATTGGGTATTCTCTCATTGCGTGACCGACGAGTAATTAAGGATGCAAGGATGCTCTATGGCATAATTAATTCAACAGTTTTGTGTCCTCAGCTACTTGAGCAGGTTGGTCTCCATGTACCTCTCCGCAGAACTCGATTAAATCAAACATTCTATGTTCCTATCCATAGAACCAACTATGCATATAACAACTTTTTATCTCGAGCACTAAGATGGGCAAACACTCAACCTGATCCAGTGGCGGTTTCTCCATAAGTGCACATGTGCACGTGAACCCCCAAAATTATTTTCACACCAACATTCATATATATGTAATATTTATCATTCTATAAATAACATTTTAATTTAACTATACAGTAATTGAAATAACAGATCCAAGGAGTTTATAAGTATCTAATAGGTAATAACATTTAATTATTTTTATTCTATTTCAAAGGAGAAAGTTCACGGATGCGAGGCCTTAGACAGAACCCCGCGTTCACCGCTCTCATAGTGGTTCCTATACCAATGACTTTTCATACGACAATATACAACTCACCACCCACCCCGCTACCCGTTATAGCCCACAAGCTTAGATGGCCACAGGATCACAAGTTGGATGTGATCTTAGGGCATGATATTTGGTATTTTCAACGTGCACGGCACACGTATGTTTAAATTTTGCTTTCATGAAGTTCGAATTTCGGAACTAAGTATATTAAGAATGGAAGGATTTGTGGACGTAAATGTTAGCGTGGAATATTTAAAATTGATTAAATTTTCTTCATTAGATATATTTAGAAGAAAAATTAAAAATGCCGAAACCAAATTTGTTAATTAAGAATGTACCAAAGTGCAAACGTCGGGATTATAAATGATTATTTAAAATGGAGATTTGTGTAAAAACTTACAAATTGTGTAGGTGTGAAGCACATATTTGGAGAAGAGGAAGCATAATGAATTAAATAGAAGATACGATTTTAACTATCCAGTTGGAATTCCAGATTTGAATTCTCCAATTATGTACTTGTTACGATGTCAGTGACAACTGCAGAAACAGAACGATGTCTCTCTGCATTGAAACGTATCAAAACTTTCCTTAGAATAGCTATGGGCCAGGATCGATTAACTGCACTCACAATGTTTTCAATAAAAAAAAATGATTCAAGAAATTCCAAATTTTACTGAATTTGTTTGTGAATAATTTATCTAAAAATTAACAGGCGACTGACTTTCGTTACAAAAATTGCTTGTAACATTTAAACACTAAATTATAATTTTAAGTCAATAAAATACATTATTTATTGTAATTTTTAATAAGGTCCTTTGATTTTTACAATTTGAAGACACTCAAAAACCTTTACCTACGGAAATAGGGTCTCAAGGTCTTTTTATATGTTAACATTATGTGTGCACCCCCAATATTTTACACCAGGCGCCGCCACTGACCTGATCTAGATTTCTTTGCACCGAAGTCTGAATTCATCTCTGGCCTCAAACGTTTGTTTGTTTGAGTAGTTGTTGGATATTCATTATTGTGATACAGTCGAACCCGCTTATTAGAATCCCTGTTATAGGAATATCCCGGTTTATGGAATATAAATTCAAGTTCCCGAAACATTTCCATTTACTCCTTAATAAATTTATCTGTTTATTGGAATAGGATCTAGCTAGATAATACCGCTTATTAGCATATTTTGCAGGTCAAAGAATATTTTTTTTACAAAAATTTAAATTATGTTTGGTATTATGGCTTGTCGTCAACGGCCTGTAAGTAGTGCTGGATTAGATATTATTAGGGTAATAAATATTTATTACTTTGTTACGAATACCAATTCGATCTTTAGCATGGCCGACAAATGCATGGGTCATAAAATAATTTCTATTTGTCTACACAAAGGCACTGTTGCCTGTTATAAAATTGTTAGAAGCAGTTTATTTAGAATTCACTCAGAGAGTACCTACTTGTTTGCAAGATGGAATTATGGCTTTGTTAAATTCGAAAAGGAGAGAAAAGAACAAGAATGTAACAATCCATTTCTTGACGCCAATAAAACTTCTATTCAACCAGTGGATTAAGGATGACCACACGGATTAACAACGAAAAAGCTATAATTACCAATAATTTCTCAAGAACAAAAAGTAATTTTGTTATATTATATGCATTTTAATAAGAAAATATTTACATATCTACATATTGCATACATTTCATATTAATTATATAATGTATTCATTCACATACATGTAATGTAATTTGGTATTTAACACATACATAGATATGTACTAGTTACACTACTGTATTATTGACGTAAAAAGACCTAAAACCATTTACATACACTGATTATATAGGTACATATATGATATAAATATTGGCATAGTATGTAATAAAACTACATATTGGCATAGTATGTAATAAAACTACATATTGGCATAGTATGTAAAACTACACATTGGCATAGTATGTAAATAATATTATTACGTATATTCGGTAACACTTATTTCGACTAGCCACCAATGATCGATTATTAGAATATCCCGGTTATAAGAATATTTTTGCCTTGCACAAAGGCTATTCCAATAAGCGGGTTCGACTGTATATGAATCTGATTTATGTGATTAAGTTTGTGATACTTATATTTTATTGTATTATTGTTTTATTATTTCTATTTTATTGTAGTTTTATTATTGTTTTATTATTACTATTTTATTGTAGTTTTATTATTATTGACACATCCCACATAACAATGATGTTCGCATCATGTTCTAAGCATATCCTACCAACATTCGTCGAAGTATATCCTTTTTAGTATATGCGTAGTACAAGCATAGCATGTACCATAAAAAACATTCTAAATTTCATGTTCTTTGCATGTGCTTCGAAGAATATTCTTGCACCGAATATACTGAGCACATTCGTGTACGTAGTATATCGGAATGTTCGTAAAAGTTTATTCTTAGAATATACCTTAATCGAATATTCTTAGTATATGCGTTAGTATATGCAAAAGTATATGCTTAACACATACTTGTATATACTTTTAAAATATCTTAAAAAGAATATACTGTATGTACCTATAGGAAGAAGAATAATGTTAGCCTATAGATTATCAACTTCGCGTTAAGAATAATTAATAAAATTTAGGTATTTTGGTAGGTACTACTGAACTATCTAATTCATCATTTTTTTAAACCGTTTTAATTGTACGGTAAAAAAGTTTAAAACTTAAATCTATTGAAGAAAAATGAGAAATTCTCGTTTCGTTTTCAATTGAAATGAATACACCATTTTGATTTGAGTTTATACCATAAAATTATTTTTACCTATAATTTTCGGGAATCCGGAAACGGCCATTCATTGTCATTCTGACCCTTGCATTGCATATTTTATACCTGCACAAGGGAAGGGGCTAGGTAACAAAAAGGCAAAATATGAAAATAGTTTCCAGTACAGTTAAGGCTAAGGCATTTATGTCTACGCTGTGAGGACGAAGCGACTGTATTTCTAGCTACAAGGACTAAAACATTTTGAACATAAAAGCAGCTTGAAAATAATAAATTCATATTGGTACTTCAATATTTCCTAAATACCTAGTAAGTAAAAGTATGTATAATGTATATAGATACCTATAAATTTTAGTAATTTACATACATATTATATTATATATTTGGCTATTATATAATTATATAAGCAGCATTTTTATTTTGATGTGCACATAATAACTAAATATATTACTTATATTTTATATATAGGCTACTTACCCATATAATATTTATTATACATAGGTACCTATATAACTAACTAAAGTTTATATATTTTATACTTACTTTTTACGTAATATTGTAGAATGTAATAATACATTCTCATATGCAATTAGAATATGTAAATATAATATATTAGTAGAACCTAGGATGAGACTGGGTGATGTTGAAAACATACTTCTGAGAAATATAGCACATCCTTGGAATATTCTTCCCATATACTAAAAATATGTGCGATAGTACATTTTAAGTATATACATAGAAGGTATATAGCACTTCCTTGGAATATTCTTCCCATATACTAAAAATATGTGCCCTAGTACATTCTAAGTATGTAACTAGAAGGTATATAGCATTTCCTTGGAATATTCTTCCCATATACTAAAAATGTGTGCGATAGTACATTCTAAGTATATAAATAGAAGGTTTATAGCACCTCCTTAGAATCTTCTAAAAAGTATGTTCTTGGTATATACTGAAAAGAAGTGCGGTAGTACATTCTAAGTATATACATAGAACGTTTAAGTACTGTAATGTAGTATATACTCAGTATATGCTCTGCACATTCGCAATGGTAATTACGCATATTCTAAGTATATACTTTTTCTGAAAAGTATGTTCTATGAATCTACTAAGAACATGAAATTGTTATGTGGGATGTATTATGTATATTGGACTTATAAACTTGTAATCTTATTGGGCAGTGTCCCGTTGAAAATAAATAAATAAATAAATAAACATATTATCATCATGACAATTTTTCATACGTTCACTCGTGCATTGAATAAATTTTTTTTAGATCTTTCTTGAGAATTAACCAGCCTTCCTGGTTCCAAACAAATAAGACACACATTTTGAATAAAAACGTCTTGTGCGACATCAGATTTTGGGAAAGAAACATGCCTTAATCTGATTTTTGACTCAAGTTAGCTGTCAGAGCTGCTGCTGTTTGTTAAATCCATTTCTAGATGGATACAAAAAAATTTTAGCTGTAATACTAATAAGTAGGTACAATATTGTTAACTTACCAATAGGTTTAATTAATCACTTTTAATAATATAATTAACACAGAACTTTATTATGTCTCACTTAAAATCTCAGTGGATTTCGTGCTAAAACTAAAGCTTATAATAGTAAAGAATTTAAAGAAAGAACAGCATCTCAAGGCAAAAACGACCCTAACAACAACCCAGTCGATTAGGGGTTGACTCCCGCATAGAATCTCGCCCTTCCTCGCATCTCTGCGTTCGCCACTGTACGTCGTGACATGCCGTTCGATTTATTTAATTTTTTCTTAAACTAATTATCCAATCAAAATTCCAAAAACACTCCCATGTTCTCTGATGTTTGGTCTATAACGTTTATAGAAAGTCATTTTTTGCTAGACCCAATAGTTTTCGAGATAGAGCGATGTAGACGATTTTAAAAATATGGGTTGTCAGGGCAAGTGATTTTATATGAAGGCGCTCCGTATACAACAATGGTTTGACGTATTTTTATAAATTAAAAACAAATATTTCTAATGTCCGGATGGGTATGCAACCTTGAGGAATGAATTTTCGGATATTGCACATCCGAAAAACGACGAAAAAAAAATTGCAGTTTTTTTTTGTAAGGCTCCCCACCGGTCCCCTCCCGCAACGATGTTTGGACGACCAAGTGATTTTGCATAACAAATATATTAGAAACCAAAAAATATGGGTTTTACATTTTAGCAACATAGTGCCCACGAAAATCTTTTCTAGAAGCCTTTTGCCAGTCCATTTACTCTACTATAAAGCATTCTGTATTTCCAAAAAGTTTCTTCCTTTCGTTTCTGGTACAAAAATGGAGACAAAAATAATAGTAAAAGAAGCTATTCCACTAAATAAAAAGAAAACTCCGCTCATACCAAACGTTTCTCGAATAAAAGGAAAAGCAGCTACAATAACTAATCCTAAAGTAAGAGCACCGAAGGAACCGATGCTAACACAGATATATTTTACATTCGTAGCAAACAGTTCTCCTCCAATGGTCCAAGGTATCGTAGCATAACCAATATTGAAGAAAACGTAAAAATTAATGAGGCTTGCAAGTGGTAACCAAAATATTGGATCAACATTGTAACTGTGACTTTGAAGGTAGAAGTACACACCCAAACCTACTAAAGAAACTATGCTGCCTGTGGAAGATACCTGAAGAAGAATTTTTCTACCAAGACGATCTATTAATAGAGTTGCAACACTACAAAGGACTATCTGCACAAAACCTATGATTATTGAAGCCAGGCTGGAAGGAATTATGTTACCACTAGCGTTAAGAATTGGTTGTAAATAAAGAAGAATAAACGGAATACCCATACATTGTTGAAAAAGAAGCAAGCCACAACAAGCTATCATGGCATTTTGAGTTGGAGCCACAGTTAATCCTTTAAAGTTTACCTTTTGATGTTTAGACGTGTATACCACTTCTTGTATGTGTAGTAATTCTTTACTAGTATCAGAGTTTTTATGAATCTTTTTTAATACCTTCTCAGCTTTGTTAGTGTCATCTTTCGCCATAAAATAATATGGACTTTCTGGTACAAACGGTACAAAAGTTACGAAAAATATGGTTACAGGAATTAAAAGAAAATATGCATAGCCCTGAACGCTTACCAAAGGACCTACAACAAACGAACACAGATGACCCACAGCATTCATAATTCCAAATATGGAACTTAAAATGCCCCGATTCGAGTCTTCCGATATTTCTGCTACATAACTTGGCAAAACAGTTAAAGCAATTCCAGCGGAAATACCTGGCAACCACAAATAAATAGAATTTTGAGGCATTAGCTAGTAGGATGTAACATGCAAAGAACGGCACACTAGAACAGATTACAGTTCTTTTGCGACCAAGTTTATCTGTAAAGTTACAATATATGGGACACATAATGAGGGGACAACGATATGAAATGCTATGACTGATAATACAGAGAAAGATAACAGGAGAAACGAGTATAGGAACAAGGAGAGTGTCATGGTTGAATAATTTAAGGGACTGGTTAAATACAGTTCTGGTAGAACTCTTCAGAGCAGCTGTAGGTACAGCAAAGATAGTGATGATGATATCCAACCTCCGACTTAGAGACGGCACTTAAAGAAGAAGAAGAATAATATCGCTAATGGCCCAGGTGGTTAAAGCGACTATTGTTTTGTAAATAAAAAACAAAATATTTAAAAAATATTTATTATAATATAAATAAAATTAATTTAATGTGTTAAAATTTAATAAGCAATAGGTTTTTGCCTTCGACTTAAAGCTTTTTGTATTTCCAAAAGCCAAAAAGTTTCTTCCTTTTGTTTCTGGTACAAAAAGTGAGACAAAAATAATACTAAAAGAAGCTATTCCACTGAAAAGAAGGAAGACCCCACTCATACCAAATGTTTCCCTAATAAAAGGAAAAGCAGCTACAATAACTAACCCCAAAGTAAGAGCAGCGAAGGAACCAATGCTAACACAGATAGATTTTACATTTGTAGCAAACAGTTCTCCTCCAATAGTTCAAGGTATCGTAGCATAACCAATATTGAAGAAAATGTAAAAATTAATGAGGCTTGCCAGTGGTATCCAAAATATTGGATCAACATTGTAACTGTGACTTTGAAGGTAGAAGTACACACCCAAACCTACCAAAGAAACTATGCTGCCTGTGGAAGATACCTGAAGAAGAATTTTTCTACCAAGACGATCTATTAATAGAGTTGCAACACTACAAAGGATTATCTGCACAAAACCTATAATTATTGAAGCCAGGCTGGAAGGAATTATGTTACCACTAGCGTTAAGAATTGGTTGTAAGTAAAGAAGAATAAATGGAATACCCATACATTGTTGAAAAAGAAGCAAGCCACAACAAGCTATCATGGCATTTCGAGTTGGAGCCACAGTTAATTCTTTCCAGTTTACCTTTTGATGTTTAGACGTGTATATACCACTTCTCGTATGTGTAGAAGTTCTTTACTGATATCAGAGTTTTTACGAATTTTTTTTAATACTTTCTCAGCTTTATCGGTGTCATCTTTCGCCATGAAATGGTACAAAAGTTGCGAAGAATATGGTTACAGGAATTAAAAGGAAATATGCATAACCCTGAACGCTTACCAAAGGACCTACAACAAACGAACAAAGATGACCCACAGCGTTCATAATCCCAAATGTAGAACTTAAAATACCCCGATTTGAGTCATCCGATATTTCTGCTACATAACTTGGTAAAACAGTTAAAGCAATTCCAGCAGAAACACCCAATATTATTCTGGCAACCACGAATAAATAGAATTTTGATGCATTAGCTATTAGGTTGTAACATGCAAAGAACGGCACATTAGAAAAGATTACAGTTCTTTTGCGACCAAGTTTATCTGTAAAGTTACAATATATGGGACTCTTAATGAGGGAACAACTATATGAAATGCTAAGACTGATAATACAGGGAAAGATAAGAGGAGAAACGAGTATAGGAAGAAGGAGAGTGTCACGGTTGAATAATTTAAGGGACTGGTTTAAATACAGTTCTGGTAGAACTCTTCAGAGCAGCTGTAGGTACAGTAAAGATAGTGATGATGATATCCAACCTCCGATTTTGAGACTGCACTTAAAGAAGAAAAAGAATAACTAATACATATCGCTAATGACCCAGGTGGTTAAAGCGACTATTGTTTTGTAAATAAAAAACAAAATATTTAAAAAATATTTATTATAAATAAAATTAATTTAATGTTTTAAAATTTAATCAGCAATAGGTTTTTGCCTTCGACTTAAAGCATTCTGTATTTCCAAAAAGTTTCTTCCTTTCGTTTCTGGTACAAAAATGGAGACAAAAATAATACTAAAAGAAGCTATTCCACTGAAAAGAAAGAAGACCCCACTCATACCAAACGTTTCCCGAATAAACGGAAAAGCAGCTACAATAACTAATCCTAAAGTAAGAGCACCGAAGGAACCGATGCTAACACAAATAGATTTTACATTCGTAGCAAACAGTTCTCCTCCAATAGTCCAAGGTATCGTAGCATAACCGATATTGAAGAAAACGTAAAAATTAATGAGGCTTGCCAGTGGTAGCCAAAATATTGGATCAACATTGTAATTGTGACTTTGAAGGTAAAAGTACACACCCAAGCCCACTAAAGAGACAATGCTGCCTGTGGAAGATACCTGAAGAAGAATTTTTCTACCAAGACGATCTATTAATAGAGTTGCAACACTACAAAGGACTATCTGCACAAAACCTATGATTATTGAAGCCAGGCTGGAAGGAATTATGTTACCACTAGCGTTAAGAATTGGTTGTAAGTAAAGAAGAATAAATGGAATACCCATACATTGTTGAAAAAGAAGCAAGCCACAACAAGCTATCATGGCATTTCGAGTTGGAGCCACAGTTAATTCTTTCCAGTTTACCTTTTGATGTTTAGACCTGTATACCACGTCTTGTATGTGTTGTAGTTCTTTACTAGTATCAGAGTTTTTATGAATCTTTTTTAATACCTTCTCAGCTTTGTTAGTGTCATCTTTCGCCATAAAATAATATGGACTTTCTGGTACAAACGGTACAAAAGTTACGAAAAATATGGTTACAGGAATTAAAAGAAAATATGCATAGCCCTGAACGCTTACCAAAGGACCTACAACAAACGAACAAAGATGACCCACAGCATTCATAATCCCAAATATAGAACTTAAAATACCCCGATTTGAGTCTTCCGATATTTCTGCTACATAACTTGGCAAAACAGTTAAAGCAATTCCAACAGAAACACCCAATATTATTCTGGCAACCACGAATAAATAGAATTTTGAGGCATTGGCTATTAGTATGTAACATGCAAAGAACGGCAGAGCACAAAGGATCAAAGTTCTTTTGCGACCAAGCTTATCAGCCAAGAGTCCCGATACAATAGTTCCTAAGATAGCTCCAATATTAGGTAAGGAAGCAATCAATGACTCCTCTGCGGGTGTTATTGGTTTGCCCAAAGGATTGATGCTTGTATCGTTGCTGTATAGTTTTGGTATGGTCGGTGATGTCCATGAGAATAGAGTGGCCATATTAATGGACAGAAAGTTTACTGAAAATAAAAAAAAATAAATCAGTAAATTAGGTTACTGTAATTTAGCAATCAATAATTGAAGAGGATGACTCATTGGCAAGACTCAAATTTTGGATTACTGAATTTGCGCCAATTGGTATATCACTAATTATTATCAAAAGGACGTTATCCATTTGTTATACTCGAGAAGGTACCTCTAGGAATAATTAAAACGATCGAAAACATCTACTAGAACAACACAATAGAAGTACAAGTGGACGATGAATTAATTGACCCAATTGAAGCCGGCAATGGGATAAGACAGAGGGATTCCTTGAGTCCTTTATTGTTCAACCTGATCATTGACGAAATAATAAAAAAAGTAAGAACTAAAAAAGGATACCAAATGGGAGAAAAACAACTTAAAATAATCTGCTATGCGGACGATGCAATACTAATCTCTCAGAGTGAAGATGATTTACAACCTATGCTGCACTAATTCAACATAATCGCCAGAAAATTTAACATGTTAATTTCCTCCCAAAAGACATGGCATGGTTATAACAGCAGATCCAATAAGATGTAAATTGGAGCTGGAAGGTCAGATAATAGAACAAGTGATGGAGTTTAAATACGTAGGCATCACACTATCTAGCTACGGAAGGCTCGAAACAGAAGTGGAAGATCAAGTGAATAGAGCAAACAGAGCAGCAGGTTGCCTGAATGACACAATATGGAGAAATAAAAATATCGGAAAAGAAATGAAAGGCAGAATTTACAAACAGTCATCAGACCAATAATGACATAAGCGGCAGAAACACGACCCGACACAGAGAGGACAAAAAGATTGCTCGAAACAGCGGAGATGAAAACCCTTCGAAAAATCGATGGTAAGACTCTATGGAACAGAGCTAGAAGTACAGATATACGATGGAGATGCAAGGTGTATAACATTAATAACTGGGTAAGAAACAAAAGAATAGAATGCAATGACCACATAACCCGAATGACAACAAATAGAGTAGTAAAGACTGTTCTTCAATATGAATACGATCAGTGGGAAGACCACAAAAACGATGGAACGACAACTTACCTACTGGAGGCACTTTAAGAAACAGACAATAGAGTCATGTCTACACAAATAGAAGAAGAGGAAAGGTAGAATTGTTCTTAAAAAATTATATCTTTTAGTTTTGGTCTGTTTTAGTTTTAATCCATCTGGCTTTTTTGCAATTATTGTTTTTCTCACCTGAAATAACAGCCCAATATAAAAAGTAGTTAGATTTCTGAGACACCATCACGACTTATCACAACAATAGTAAGAACGTTGTCCTTAATAAGTTTACCTATAAATATCTACCAGATTTATTCAAAATAGATAAGAAACTGATGGTTATTAATTTGAACAGGTGAAAAAATTGTAGACGTTAATAAATTCTTCCTGTGGTTGTTTTAAAATTAAGTACTGTTATGTTTGGTAACAAAAATCTTATTCAAATAAGAGTTTTGCTTCAAAGGAATGCAGCTATGACGCAATATGGCGTCTTAACAAGAACAAATATTTATTATGGAATTTGCTTTATCAAAATAAATGACAGAATGTGAGAAGTTAACAAATAAAAGTCATTATAAAAGTAAAGTGATGTCTAGGTACCTACGCAGTGGCGCACCGAGAATTTTCCTCTGGGAGGGGTTGGCTTGGAAACCGAATTTTTTTTGTATTGTTTGTGAAAAACAAGTTACATTTTCCTGTAGGCGAGGATATAAAGCATTACGTTATGAAACCTTTTGCGTTCGATTCGAGAGAGCATTAGGAAAATTCTTGAATGCTCGGCATGAGGTACAAATAAAAATTGCATTGTTGTAAACAGAATAGTTATTTATGAAACAGTTCGTGAAGTATGCTTTTTGCGAATGCACGTGATGTTTAGAGTAACATCGCGTAAGTTCGCAAAAAGTATTTCACGCACAGTTTCATACAATATTTTATCTACGATAAACAAATAAAACAACTGTAACTCTTGTCAATTTGCTGCGATTATTTCATGAATGAAACTGTTCAAAACCAAAATTTTATTGTAATTTATTTATGTAAGTACAAATTACTACAGTTAAACACACAGTTGTTATAAATATTTGACGGTTGAAAGTCATCACTTTTTTAACTTTTAAAACAGTAATTGCCATTAATGTCACTGAATGTATTTTTTCATAGCAACGAAGGGCATCTGACGTAGCGTTACCAGGTGTCCCGATGTGCGCGGGACGTCCCGATTTTCAGGGGTCTGGGGACGCGTACCGATTTGTACCTGATCGGGACACTTAATGTCCCGATTTTCACCCACGAAAACCAATTTTCACCCACGAAGTAGGTTTTGCCAAGGAGGCAAAACCTCATTTTCAGGAGGACTTGCAGTGAATTTTATAACTATGTTATAAAAACAAGGCACTCCTAAAAGCGGCAAAATCGAATGAAAAATATAATTTTAATAAAAAATAAATAATTTACTTAATCTACGATTTTTTTTGTAATTTCGTCTGATTATTATTATTATGTAGGATTAAATAGAGATTATAGAAACACCTTGTAGTCCAGTAAATAAATTGGAAATACGGCGATAACGTGTAATTTTCAGGATCAACTCCGAATTGCATAAAAATTCGGACGGCTTGTGCCGTTGGTTGCTTTTACTCGGGAGCTGACAGTCACCCCTACTTGGGGGTGAAAAACCGCGCGTTTAAAATAAGTGCGGAGATAGATAAATTGACTAATTCTAAGCAATTTTAGTTCGATAGAATTTTAACTTAGTTAATACTTTTCGAGTTGTTTACGATTGAAAATGTTTATTTTTCGACAAAAAAATCCCGTTTTCAGGCGATTTTCACAAATAACTCAAAAAGTATTTGATCGAAAAAAATATTCTTAGCAAAAATGTAACATAATTTAAAAAAAATGGAAAAAGTTGTGAACTCGTAAAGACTATAGACCCAGCAAATGAAAAGTTGTAGTTCATGAAAAATACGTTCTTATTCGTCAAATTCCAAATCAAATATTTCAACGTAAAATAATCAAGAAATGAAGCACTTTTCGGAAAAAACCAATTAAATCTTTTTTAAAAAAGCTTTATTTTTATGTTTTAAAAAAGTTTCTAGCATTAAATCTTAGAAGGTTATGCTCAAAATCAAGTTGACTCTTTTTTTTGGTAAAAAGATCGTGAAAATCTCCCCCTACTTAGCACCCCAAATGAAATTAATCGTTACCGCTTTACAAACAATTTACTTTACTTATGTATTTTTTACATGATTGAAAGGGCCCGAACGAATCACTAATCACGAGTGTATGCAAAATATGAACTGCCATATTTGAACCAATTTTTGTCTAACAGAAAAACAAAATAAATCTATCATATTTATAAAAGCAAAACCTACCTACTTTTTACTCCTTGAGATTTTTAGTATCCCTAATACTTGTTAAGTTATTTTGAAAAAAGGGCATTTTCCAATATTTTAGGAAAAATTTTTTTTTACTATAAAACCAATATTTTCAAAACTAAGCACTCCTAACCGGTAAACCTTAAGACTTTCTGAACATACATTTTTTATGCTTTTTTAAAAGCTACATTTTTGCTAAGAATATTTTTTTCGATAAAATTACTCGAAAAGTATTGACTTAGTTTAAAAATTATATAGAACAAAAGTTTTTTAGAGTTAGTCAGTTGATCCATTTTGGGACTTACTTTAAACGCGCGTTTTTTTACCCCCGAGAAGGGGTAA